>NC_079448.1:44978732-45278732 GCF_903798145.1 Danio aesculapii | reverse complement strand
CTCAAGTCCCCCGACATAAGTGGTGAGTTACTGGACAGACTGGTAACAGCAGGAAAGCTATAGTCAGCAGGTAAGCTGGTAAGGATTGACGTCATACCGCCCCGTAGCATTCGTTTTAAAGATGAAATTCAGTCCTACGTACTTCTGGCTACATAATTTGTGATCTTCAGAAATGTATATAGGGCTACATTTTCAGATTTAGCCTATGTGACTGTATACATGCAGAGCTGTTCAAGGAATTCTCCGCTATCTTCATGCACATAAACCTGCTCAACGGGAAGATGTATCGTGCTGTTCAAAGCTGCCTACGAGAGGGGTCATATGACAAAGGATTTGCTCCCTTTGAGCTAATAAGCGCAAGAAAGTATGAGAAATGAAAGCAAATGACTTTGAGGCTTTAAAGGGAGGAGGGACGTCCTTAATCACAAACGCTTCCCCTCCCCGAGCCACCGTGCCTCTTTCTTCCTCCCGCTTTCTTCCTCATCCCTCTCTTAATTCCTCTTCTTCCAAAGAGGGAGAGAGGATCTCCCAGCGGGCTCGCACATCTGCTTTGATCGGGGTGTCAGCGTGAGTGTGTGTTTCTCGTCGGCACGCATGTGTGCTAAATAAATCATTTACACTATGAGTACCCCGCTTGCTTTCAGGCCTCTCTAAAGACTTACATCATGCAGTGCCACAAGGACATTTTCTGAATCCCGCATCCTCGGGATTGACAATGGTCGGGATGGCCCCCTGTGGTGTTCTTGCTTGCTCCCTGTCATTAAACACTTCCTCTCTGGAGGAACGGCCCTGGAATGAACAAATCTGATGTCATATCTATAAACATTGGGTAATTTGAGTTGTCTTTGATAGTGAGCATGCGTGCGTGCATGTGTATCCGGGGATCGCGGCGCATTAGGGTCGTCTAGATGTGTTACTGACAGGAGACTCAGCAACATGGTGCAACATCTTGTACTCCTGTGCAAACACAATTCAGCTTCAGAGGGAAAACTGCTGTAAATGGACTTTTCTGAGTTTAGCTCAACACAGACTCATTGGAACACTGTGAAAAATGCTGCGTTCCACACAATTCCGACTAGGGTTACATGGTTTACCGGTACTATGGTTGTATCGCAATATTATGGCTCCAAAATATTGGAGGTTCAAATGTAAACGGTAGTATCGTCAATAACGGTTTATCTAAAATAGATAATGTTGCATGTGGAAAAGTCATTAAAATGCTCACACGTTAGTGCAATAAATGACCTTTTTATTTTAATAGTGAGTGGAGCCCTTTAAGGTTTCATGTTTTCTGACGTTTCAAACACACTCCTGAATCTGTTCATTTCTGTTCCTCTCAATATGATTTAGTAGCTACAACAATCTCTTAAAGGGCACCTATGGTGAAAAATCTACTTTTCAAGCTGTTCGGACAGACATGTGTGTAGGTATAGTGTATAGACCGCCATATTGGGGTGATATAAACACACCCAGACCTTTTTTTTTTCTTTCAATTTTACGACATAAAGTTTTCAGACCGACCGCAACTTGACTTAGGAGTGCACCCACCGAATTGATTGACAGCTGTGTATTAACATGTCCGGTATTCATGTATATAATCATATCAACAAGACAGGACATGCGCAAAGCGACTGAGAATAAAAGGTTAGTTCTTAGGTTAGTTATAAAATGTTCAGTTTGTTAGGATCATCAATCATCATCAAATGTGATCAAGAGTAAGTTTCACATGTTTAAAATGTTTTAAAATGGCGCATGTGTGTAAATAAATACAGCGACTAACTTCAGATTTACCTCATAACCACAGCTGCATGTCAGAGCAATTATAAAAGAAGACACTTCAATCCCGGTTTGTGGATGTTAAATCAGGTTTATTTTGTACATTAACAGATATCTATACAGCAGTGGAGATTAACCTGTATCCTGTCACATTTGCGTGCAAAAAGAGTGCAAAGCTAAACTCGTGAAGTGTGTGTGTGTGTGTGTGTGTGTGTGTGTGTGTGCGCATGAACTTTATAACGACATTGTGTGTGACTCATCGCTGCACCTCAACACAACTACTGCATCAAATACTCATTGGTAAAGTTCTTACTGTAGTACTTCTCACAAATGCTACGTGAGATCTGCTTCCTTTAAGTCTGTCTGTTGTCTGACGCAACCTAGGGAGGAGATTAAGGCACGTAGAAAGGGTTGGCGGGTAGGACTGCACCTTAAAGGCGCAGTACAACAAAACCACCACCCAGTACAAAAATGTATAAAAGAGAAACTTATAAAAGCTATAATAAAAAATCTGATGGGTGTGTTGAGCTGAAACTTTACAGACACATTCTGGAAACACAAAAGACTCATATTAAATCTGAAAAAAGGGGTAACCTAGGTGCCCTTTAAAAAGAATCACTCACAAAATGAAATTTTGAAATACTTTGTTACCTGATAAACAATAGATGAAAAACCCAAAATAGAAACAGTAAACATTGAAACAATTTTTGACCACTTCATATAGCCTAATTTTGTTGGAAAATGCTCTTTTTGTAACAAATTTCGTTTGGTATAGTTTGTATCTTTATTTTAATGTATTTTTTGTTGGCCAGTTATCTGCAAAATAAACAAAAATAATGAATAAATTTTAGTTGAAGTGACGTGCAAATAATACTTTTTCAAAAATAAGGGAATTGTGAGTTAAATTCAATTAAAGCTATTATAACATGTAAAATATAGTATTTCTGACAATTTTCTTTAAAATTTGAGTTATGAAATACAGTATCACAATACTATTTGGTACTGTGATACTTCAGCTGGTAAAGTATTGTAAGATGACTTAATGGCGACAACCCAAATTCATACAAGTTGTCCCAATACAAATTAATTTGACTGTTTTCACAAATTTGATTGAACATAAAACAATTAAAGGGCACCTATTTTACCCCTTTCTAAGATTTAAGATAAGTCTTTTGTGTCTCACCCATTAGATTAATATACATTTCAGAATATTGGAATTTTCTGCTTTGAACACATTATAGCTGTTTTTTGTTGCCTGTGTCCTTAATAATAGTTCTCCCCACCCATCGGTCCCATGTGCCTGTCAGAGTGTGCTTCAATCTCCGGCTGAGTCAGATAGACAGCACCTTGACAGTCATGAAGCAGAACTCACTTAATGTTTGTGAAAAAATACTAGTAAGAACTTTCCCAATGATTATTTGATGTATTTGTTGTGGAGTTAATTCAAGCTTTTCTACAACGATGAGTCACACAGTGTCATTACAAAGTTCACGCACTCGTACACACAGACACACACAGTGGACAATCACACAGTGCGCAAATGTGACAGGATAGATGTTAATATCCACTGCTGTATGGATATCCGTTATGTTGATGTACCAAATAAAACTGATTTAACGTCTGCAAACCGGGATTGAAGTGTCTTCTTTTATAATTGTACTGACACGCTGCGTTTTAGAATGACCAAAACAACATTTCAGATGTTTTACAATGTGCTCAGCCTGCTGGTTTGTCCATTCACACACATTTTCATCGTCACATTATCTTTGATAGCCAAATCACAGTAAATTTTTTAATGCACATTCTGGAATTTGTTCGGTAAAAGGGTTTCCATTGTAGTTTATGCACATCTTTTCTTAAAAAGTTTATCCTACTCAGTTTTATTTATTTTATTATTTTTAATATTTGGACCTGAAATGAGACAACTATAACTGGTAAAAAAAACTTTTTTTTTTTTTTTTGCTTTGTCCACACTGCACCATCTAGTGGATTGGTCATCTGAAATGTGCAACGAATCATAACCAGAGCAATGTATTTTAACATTTCTCAAAAATGTAGCCTGAGACATGCATTTCCAATTATCCTAAATTGGTTTAGGATGACTGAAGAAAATTGATAGTTTTTTGTTTCAATTCTTGCTCTTGTTGTTGAAAATCTATGCAACTCATTATCATGACTACATGACCTTTGCTTTTTAAAGTTTTGAATACAGCCAAATATGTTGGGAAAACAATCCCCTTTTTTAAATGGACCCATGAACACAGCTTAAAAACGCAGTATTATGCATGCTAGGCCAACAGTTGTCACTTTATAAAGTGCACATACAGTGTAGAATGAATACAAACGGTTGGGATGCCAATTTTGTTTGCATGAACAATGAGTTTGGTTTATTACGACTCTGACCCTGGACTATTTAATGCACACAGTGTCAGGAAAATGAAGACTGGGAGTCATGCCAACATGCACATGACATCACTGTTTTAACAAATTAACATTTTTGAAGTTTAAACAGAGATGGCAACTGTATTGTTGAAACATTATTGCATAAACATTACATGAAAATGGCATTAAATTACCCAAATAAATGGCCAAATCATAAAACATTTTTTTTTTTACCAAACATTTGAGATCCATAATTAGAAGATCTTATCAGTGCTGTTATTTGAATGTTGTTGGCTTACTATAAACATCAGTGTGTGTAGGCTCACAGTGCTTATTTCACTTTCTGATTTCAAATTTTTTTATCTGATGGAAATAGAATGCAATCTATTTATATGTGGATATGTTACCTATACTGCTATACTGTACAATTTTCATACAAACTACGCTTCAAAAATGCTCAGAAGTGCTTTTGCTTAACAAGGCTACATTTATTTGGTAAAAAAAATATATATAGCAAAACAGTGATATCATAAAATATTTAACAATTTTACCTTTACTATTTTCATATTTATTTGATGAAGTAGTTTTTTCCAATTGTCTTGATTTCTTCTCTTCTCTTCTCTTCTCTTCTCTTCTCTTCTCTTCTCTTCTCTTCTCTTCTCTTCTCTTCTTGCAGACTCTTTTTTATTATCAATATTAAGAACGGTTTGGTTGCTTTGTATTTTATGGTAAGATTTGATTTTAATTTAATTTAAAATTTAATTTTAATTTAATTTAATTTTTATTTTATTTTATTTTAATTTATTTAAAAAAATGTTTTGTTTTATTTATTTTTTATTTTTATTTTATTTCATTAATTCATTCATTTTCTTTTTGGCTTAGTCCCTTTATTAATCTGGGGTCGCCGCAGCGGAATGAACCGACAACTTATCCAGCATGTTTTTTTTACCCTTCCAGCCGCAACCTATCTCTGGGAAATATTTTATTTTTTATTTTATTTGATTTTATTTGATTTTTTATTTATTTATTTATTTTTATTTGATTTGATTTGATTTTGATTTAATTCTAAATGTTGCAGAATTTAGTTAGCTCTAAAAAATCGGATCTAAGCCTCCTTATTTGAACTTTGAATTGAAGTCCCTTATGGTACTACAGTATATATATAATTGCTCGTATAATTGTAGAAATCACACTCGCATATAAAGATAATTTTATAATTATGTTTGATTTAAAAGCAGATTTTCTGTTTCCTCAGTCAAAATGTACTGGTATTGTTATACTTGTGGAGACATTTTTACCCCACAACAAAATAAATAAGGTACACACACAGGTGCACACATTCTGAATGTATGTTTAGGTTATTAATGATAATATTGACACTTACTTTCAGACAAAAGAGTTTACAATTTAAATTCAATTGACATGGTTTGTTCAACGTATTCAATTAAAAGTTTCTTCATTAGCTGACACATAGAAGAAAGGTCTCCAAGTTGAAGAGACTTTACAGAAGACCCACTTTGGCTAAAACACTGCAAGGCTGGCAAAGAAGAAAGACAGAGATGTCTTTAGTGCAACTAATAATTTTCTATAATTGGCGAAGAATAGATTTGTTGCCAAGGAAGTGCAAAATGGGCCCACATTGACTGTTGCAGTCGCATTGGAGATTAATTTGTGAAATATGTCTGCACTGTAGCTCACAGCACTGAAAACTAAATCATACAAGAGATTTCATAAAATACCAAAGAGATTATAAAATGCCAAAAGCGATTAAATTAACAGAAAATTGTTACCCAATTTGTTGAAGTGCTTAGGTTGTACAAGTATGCTTTTAAATGTTACTTGAAAATTGTGTGCTGTCAAAAGTATTTGCGGATCGGGACAAATGTTGCCAAGTGTGGCTAAAAAAGCCCCTTTAGCTGCTGTTTTACATGATTATTATGAAAACAAACATCTTGTAGTAGCTTATTTTTGTTAATTATGATTTTAAAAAAGAAGGTATCTTATCAATTGTTGAAGAAATTAGTTTTTCCTTTTAGTCCAGATGTACCATATTGTGTTCTCTCTTCACATGTATTGTTCTCATACAGTGGGTGAAATAAATATTGAACATTGCTTTCCTGGTAATAATATTTCTAAAGGAGCTGTTGACGTGGAATTGAACCAGATATCAGTAAAACCCCAAACAATACACACACAAGAATAAAACAAAACAAACAAATCTGAAAAATTAGTTATGCGTACTAATAAAATGACAAGGAGAAAGTACTGAACTACTGAAACATAATTAATACTTTATATAAAAGGCTTTTTTTTTTTGGTGATGCAGCTTAAAGACGCCTCTCATATGGAGAATGAAATCACATGCTGAAATGCCCACACTGGTTTCATTTTCATCATCCTCGGAATGTATATGTTAAACTGAAGCAGCTAATATTAATCCATAATGTCGAAGGGCAGAGGGTTGCTGAAGAACTACTGAGAGATTTCAGCTGCTGTCTGGGCTTTCACTGCCTTTCTACACCTTCCTTCATGTGTTCATTTTTTTTCCTGTGTCATTTTATTTTATTACACAGTATTTCATTTTTAAACTAATTAGTGTTGTTTTCTTTGCATTTTTGAATTTATTTGTTGTTACCAACATCCTGTGGAAAATTTAAGTCAACTGCACCTTTGGAATTTTTTTTTTTCTGAGAAATATGTTGACATGTTCAATACTTATTTTCTCCACTATAAGTAGCAAAATACTGTACACTCATCTAAACTATTTAATTAAAATCTTTCATCATAATCAAAACAAAGACTGTCTTTCATTGCTTATTATTGTAATTTAAAACATTTGAAACACTCACAATACTTCACATTTGAATGCATTAAGAATATCACTGTTAATTTTCTGAAATATTCAGCTAAGTCTTCTCTAACTAGCATTTTTTGTTGTTGTTCGCAGACAACAGCATATCATTAAAGCATGCACCTGTTATGATTGCTGAAGAACTACTGATAGATTTCAGCTGCTGTCTGGCCTTTCACTGCCTTTCTACACCTTCCTTTCTTCATGTGTTAAATACTTTTTTTCCTGCTTCATTTCATTTTATTACACAGAACTTTATTTTTTTAACTAATTAGTTTTATTTTCTTTGCATTTATGGATTTCTTTGGTTGTTACCAACATCTTGTGAAAATTTCAAGTCAACAGCTCCTTTATATATATATATGTTTTCTGCAATATATGTTGACGTGTTTAACACTTATTTCCGCCACTGTATGTAACAAAATACTATAGATTTATAGAGCCTATTTAATTAACTATTAACTATTTAATTAACTATTTAAGTCTTTCAAAATCAAAACAAAGCCTGTGTTTTCCTTTCATTGTTAATTATTGTAATTTAACACATTTGAATGCATTACGGATATCACTGTTAATTAGCTAAAATATTCAGCTAAGTCTTCTCTAACTTTAGCATTTTCTGTTGTTGTTGGCAGACAACAGCATATCCTTAAAGCATAAACCTGTTAATGAAGAACGTGAGATAGACATGACTTGTTTTGAATTCCTTTCTTTGAATCTTTCTGGTTTCATCTTCATCATCCTGCTAATGTAGATATTGGACTGAAGCAGCTAATATTCATTTACAATGATGAAGCGCAGAGGATTACTGAAGAACTACTGAGAGATTCCAGTAACTGTCTGGGCTTTCACTGCCTTTCTACACCTTCCTTTCTTCATGTATTCAATACTTTTTCCCTGCGTCATTTCATTTTGTTACGTAGAACTTCACTTGTAAACTAATTAGTTTTGTTTTCTTTGCATTTATGCATTTATTTGGTTGTTACCAACATCCTGTGAAAATTTCAAGTCAAAAGCTCCTTTATAAATATGTTTACTGCGATAAATGTTGACATGTTCAACACTTATTTTCCCCAACTATATGTAACAAAATAATTTATAGAGCCTATTTAATTCAAATCTTGCATAATCAAAACAAAGCCTGTCTTTTCCTTTCATTGCTAATTATTGTAATGTGACACATTTGAAACACTCGCAATACTTCACATTTGAATGCATTACGGATATCACTGTTAATTAGCTAAAATATTCAGCTAAATCTTCTCAAACTTTAGCATTTTTTTTGTTGTTGTTGGCAGACAACAGCATATAATTAAAGCATGAACCTGTGTTAATGAAGAATGTGAGGTAGATATGACTTGTTTTGAATTTCTTTCTTTGAATCGCTCTGTTTTTCTTTCACCACAACAGCAGCCCAATGACAAAAAAAAAATGCCCTTGCGTCTTCCGCCTGGTCTATTGCCAGTTCTCTCAGGAAAATGCAAAACACATAATTAGTAGCCAAAACGACATACACTTGACTGTGAAATGTGTGTGTGGTTTACGAGAGGCCCTGCGCACCTGTCCGTCTCATAGTTAAATTTTTACCTTTTACACTGGTTCATTAAATATTTATGTCTGTGACACTGGAGCATCTCCAAATTGCTTCCAGGTAGATGCTAATGATTTTCTTTGCCTGTCAGAGTGATTTCGAAAAACTTATTACAGCCAATTGTAAAAGTTGTACACTGGGAATGCATAAAGGGATCCTTTTGTGTCTATAAATGGTTTGTTTCATGAACCAACTTCGAAAAATCTACTTCATTCTCTATAGACTCTGAAAAAAAAAAAGAAAAAGTTTGCAGAATATTAATTATTGCAGCACAATTGTGGCTTGGTACAGTATGGACTGTCTTTTCTTTGCTGATTCGTTTTGCCATTGTTTATTGTCTTTCTCTCTGGCATACAGTAATGCGTATTTGGTTGCGCTGACAACGATAATTAGTCTGATATTTATCTCATTTATAATTGTGCCGCAGCTCCTTGTGAAATGTCAGAACGTAGGAAAATAGTTTATGAAATTATGAACTCCTATAGGGTGCACAAGCCATAGATAGGCACAGATATAGAAACACAAATGCACATAAATATCTTCCAGGAATGCAGCTTAACTGTGCATTAGAGTAAGCGGAGTGTGTGTGTGTGCATGAGTATGTGTGTGCGCGTGTGTGTGTGTTTGCTCATACAAACCCCCGCCAAGTGTCTGTTAGAGGATGTTCTGTTCCTGTCACTGTCACACCTGGGTTTGTCAGTACAGATGTGTGTGTGTGCGCCTATGTGACTTTGCTGTCTTTCTCTCATTTAGCGGAGTCATTCATTAATCCAACCAGCTTTGATTATAAATAAATAGTTGAAGTCAGAATTATTAGCCCCCCTGAATTATTAGCCCCCTGTTTGTTTATTTTTTTTTCTCCAAATTTCTGTTTAATGGAAAGATTTTTTTTCAGCACATTTCTAAACATAATAGTTTTAATAACTCATTTCTAATAACCGATTTATTTTATCTTTGTCATGATGACAGTAAATAATATTTTTAAGACACTTCTATACAGCTTAAAGTGACGTTTAAAGGCTTAACTAGGTTAATTAGGTTAACTAGGCAGGTTAGAGTATTTAGGCAAGTTATTGTATAACGATAGTTTGTTCTGTAGACTAGCGAAAAAAAAAAAAAAAAGTTGCTTAAAGGGCTAATAATTTTGACCTTAAAATGTTTATTAAAAAATTCAAAACTGCTTTTATTCTAGCCGAAATAAAACAAATAAGACTTTCTTCAGAAGAAAAAATATTATCAGACATACTGTGAAAATTTACTTGCTCTGTTAAACATAATTTGGAAAATATTTAAAAAAGAAAGCAAAAATTCAAAGGGGGATAATAATTCTGACTTTAACTGTATATGCAAAAGCAGCAGAAAAGGTCAAAAATATATATGAAAATGTACAGAGCTTTTGTACCACACTTAAAAAAAGAAGAAAAGTTATGTACAAAAATAAGTGTTTGCTCAAGAAATATGCCAAATATCTCAGACAAGCTGCCACTTTAGCATAAATATAATATGAAATGCAAATACAAGAAAAAAAGTCTTCTTTTAACATTTTTAATAAATTCAGGTTAACTTTATAACTTATTTGACATTTTCACTTTTGTTTAATATTTCTTTAGGCAAGTTCTGTATGAATAATTAGCATTTTAGTACACATACATACATACATAGAAATAAAATGTAACTTGTGGTCTTGTTTTGGGGGAAATATTCATGCATTTATTTTATTTTCGGCTTAGTCCCTTAATTAATCAGGGGTCGCATGGGAAAAAAAAATTGTTTTGTTGGTAGCTTAAATAATTTTAAACAAGTCTTAATTTTCTTATGTCCACGTAAAGCCACCCAACAGACACACATCCAATCACAAACAATAAAGCCTATAATAAAAGTTCACTTAATTAACTCAATATGGTTTACTTATCTTCTTTGCAATAACGTTTGTTAAAAGTTGTGTTTATAGCTACCTGGCGAGGACACTAACGCCCCATTCTCACAGGGCATCAGCTTCAACGCTTCCCATTCTCTTTGACTGCTTGACGTCAGGTGTTGCCGAACTGCATTGTGGATCCGTCGGCGCCACTTCAGCTGTGTTGCTCGCTGCAAAAGTTGGGACTTGCCCAACTTTTCAAACCTCGCCAGGAAGCGTCAGCCAATCAGATCGCTGTATGCACCATCTCAGACAGTGGCCTATTGCTGACTAATTTCATTGGCTGACACTGCTATGACGATCGCGTCATCCCCAACTTTAGACACGCCCTCTGTCAAGCATTGACGCTTAAGCCCCGTGTGAATGGGGCGTAACCAGGACAGACTGTTGTGGAAAAAAAATTGTTTATTAAAGTTTTTAAAAACTTCCCAATTAAAAAAAGAGAAGTTATGTTAAACAGTACTTGTATACAGCATGAGTTTGCTTATTTTGACACATTTTCTAAAATATGTAGATACAAAATAATGCAATTAGCATTTTTTGATGGGGCTAGTAAAACTATATTTTCCATTAGAAAAAAAGGTCCATTCAGCGTGTCTGATATTTAATTCATAATTGTCTTAAAGTCTTACATATGAATTCATGAAACCTGCAGAAACCCTGTGTATCACAAAGAGCTGTATCACATTGTATTAATATTACACAATATTTATCTTTTTATTATTTATAATATTTATATTTTTATTATTTTTTCAGCCTTGTGATCAGAAAAAAAACTCTTCTGTTTTCCCCATACATTTCCCTTAAATTCTGAAACAATACACAAGTTTTACATTGTTAAATACATTTCCATCCATCACAGCTTGTGTTTTATACTAAGCCAAGATTCTTTTATTGAGCTTGTTTTGTTCTTCCTAGATATTGAATTTCCTCCTGAATCGTATTTAGTGTGTCGAGTGTTTCAAAATGAGTCCCACACAATCATATGGTACACAAAAAGAACACATAAATCACCGGTCATAATGAAACTCCAAAATAAAAGATGAACCACCAGTGGATGCAGAATGATTGGTTCATATTATAGCATTATCATGTATTCCACGCACACACAAACACACACGCAAACATATTTGATAATTCCTAACACGCCTCTAATGTTCCCTTGGCTTCTCGGCGAGGTAAAAAAAGAAAGCAAATCAAAACAGACTCTTCATATTTGTTTATTGAAAGAGTGAGTGAATGAGTTTGATTAAAATCATTAAAGCATGGCACACTGTTAGGGCTGGAAATGAAAGTGTGATTACCTCCGCCATGCGTGGCTGACTGTGAAAGAAGAGGCATTCACCCTTCCTCTGCTCCCTATTTACTGAAGAATAATGATGTGCTTATAAGTTCTCCAAACTGCCAATTTGTTGTTTCTTTTACCAAACATATTGAAAGCTATCCTGCAGGTCCGGTTTATATGTGGTCACCGGGGACGGCGGTAAATAAATTGCTAAATTAAATGACGGGCGACTCGCGTCATCATGGCGAAACCAAGAAATGTCAAGGCATACGTTTATTCATTCAAACTTTATTTACAGACTCAAGGTTAATAAGCAAACACAAACAAACAAAAACAATAGATGGATGGATGGATGGATTTACATTTAGTCATACACAATTGAAGTCAGAATTATTAGCCTCCCTGTTTATTTTCTTCCTCAATTTCTGTTTGACGGAGAGAAGATTTTTACAACACATTTCTAAACATAATAGTTTTAATAACTCATTTCTAATAACTGATTTATTTTATCTTTGTCATGATGACAGTAAATAATATTTGACTAGATATTTTTCAAGACACTTATATACAGCTTAAAATGACATTTAAAGGCTTAACTAGGTTAATTAGGTTAACTAGGCAGGTTAGGGTAATTAGGCAAGTTATTGTATAACGATAGTTTGCTCTGTAGACAGTCGAAAAAAAATAGCTTAAAGGGGCTAATAATTTTGACTTTAAAATGGTTCATAAAAAAAATTAAAACTGCTTTTATTCTAGCTGAAATGAAACAAATAAGACTTTCTCCAGAAGAAAAAACATTATCAGAAATACTGTGAAAATTTCCTTGCTCTGTTAAACATAATTTGGGAAATATATAAAAAAAGAAAAAATCTAGGGGGGTCTAATAATTCTGACTTCAACTGTAGATGTATGGATGGATGGATTTACATTTAGATGGATGGATGGATGGATTTACGTTTGGTCAGAGAGATGGATGGATGGATGGATGGATTTACATTTAGTCAGATGGATGGATTTACATTTAGATGGATGGATGGATGGATTTACAATTGGTCAGAGAGATGGATGAATGGATGGATGGATTTACATATAGTCAGATGGATGGATGGATTTACAGATAGATAGATAGATGGATGGATGGATGGATGGATGGATAGATTACAGTTAGATAGATGAATAAAACCGTTGAACTGCAGAAGTGACAAACTACAAGCTTTACATGTTTATATCAGTTTTACATCTTCTAAATGCAGATTATGTCACTGTTTTTGGGCACACGAGCTAATAGATATCATAAACACTAACAATACTGAAACTAACATCTAAAAAACTTATTTTATTTCATGAGACCTTTAAAAACAACTCTACTCAAGGAAAAAAAAAACTAGATCCATCCATTAGCATCACCAGCATACATCGGTTATTTACAGTCATTTAATTCTTCCGACAATTAATTCCTATTTAAATTAAACAGTGGTGAATAGGACTGTTGTTTGCTCAGCTATGTGGCATTTCAGCATCTGCATTCTTTAGCTTAGCATTAGCAACATTCCCTTAAACAATGAGGCGTTATGCAGATCGAAAATGATATACAGGTACAAAGGACTTTAGCAAGGTCAAGATGAAATAATATGTAATTATGTTTTACATCTGCTGTTCAGCCATTTCTCTAGATGCTCTTAAACACGAGTGTCCTTGCTTACCAGACTAGCTTGATAACCACTTACGGGCGTCTCTGAGACACACTTGGAAATATAAACTGTCAGTAATGTATTCAGCTGCCATTCTCTGGAAGCGGAAAATAGAGCTTTGAGTTTGAGATGTTTTGTTTTCTCACATCATCTCTGATGAAAACACAACTACAGTATGCCATGGTAATTATGTCAATGCGGAATAAATGCTAACACTTCCACTGCAAAATCCACTAATACGGAAAGTGTGTGCTGTTTTTTTTTTCCTGTTAACTGTGATTTATAGAAGTAAAATGCCATCTTCACCAATTCTCCACCCCCTACAGAGCGTCGACACATCCGTCTGGTGTAATCTTGTTTAATACCTCTTGTATAACTCCTCATCCTTCCAACTTGTGCACAGTTTTATTCGGCTCCTGTAGGGTCAGGAGCAGGGCCAGCTTTAGAAAAAGGCATTGCATTTGTCTTTGCTTTTAGAAAACGTCCTTGGGTCCTTTTGGCCTTCGGTGTAAAGTGCAGAGTGCAAGAGATCAGAAATGTCTTTGCTTTAAGTTTTAAAGATATAGTTCATCCAAAACTGAAATTTATCAACTTGAGCTCCTTGCATTGGTACAGTAAAGGTTCATTGTTGGCATTATTGGCAGCTATGGAAACTTTTAATTCCATATTTAATTTTAAATTTTTTGTGTTGTTTTTTCAATCTTTAGATTGTGAAAATGTTATTAACACTATGAATATAAGTATTGGTAATACTTTTAAATAAAAGGTTATTTAAGGACATCACTGTGAATTTTTTTTATTTTATGTTTGGATAAATGTTCCATCATTTTATTTTATTATTATTATTATTATTATTATTATTATTATTATATATTTTGACAACAGTTTCCAGAATTCTGTTTTATTTTATTTTATTTTATTTTATTTTATTTTATTTTATTTTATTTTATTTTATTTTATTTTATTTTATTTTATTTTATTTTATTTTATTTTATTTTATTTTATTTTATTTTTTACAAAGGTTCCATAAATATCTTTAATTTTATTTAATTTTATGTTTGGATAAATGTTCCATTATTATTATTATTATTATTATTTTTATTATTATTATTGGACAAAGGTTTCCAGAATTCTATATCTCATTTTATTTTATTTATTTATTATTTTTTTGGACAAAGGTTCCAGAATTTTATTTTATTTTATTTTATTTATTTTATTTTATTTTATTTTATTTTATTTTATTTTATTTTATTTTATTTTATTTTATTTTATTTTATTTTATTTTATTTTATTTTATTTTATTTTATTTTATTTTATTTTATATTTTCCACATGTCAGAATGTCAGTGCATGTTGTACCGTTTTTTTAAATGGAGAATGCACTCAAAATTACGTTTTTTTTTTTTACTAATTAAAATAAGCTTTTTTGTATATGAGATTTATAGGTAGCGTTGAGGCTCAAAAAATGACATTTGCTATTCAAAATACTTTTTTTTTTTTTTTTTGGTCAACTTAAACGTTGTATGATCATTCGACCATACCAATTTCGTATGGAAATTCGAAGTTAATTCCTTCATGTTGCCCCACTACAACTCGTTTGTGTAGAAGCCAGCATTTTTTTTGCAGTGTAGAAATATTATTGATTATGGTTTAGTTTAGTTTTAATTTAAGCTTCTAGTTTAATTTAAGCTTTTTTACATGAATAAAAATACATTATTTCGTGTGATGTGATTAATGTTGATGATGTGATGATTGTGATGATGATGAATTATTATTTTTCCTACAATACCTCCATCTTCCCTTTCAAGCCTATCACACAACCACAGCATTAACACCAGCACAAATACAGGAGACAAACCACTGTTCAAGAAGCCTCTATTAAATTCATCTCCATCGCACTCTCTGTATCTTAACCACCCTGTACTCGGAGAACTGAACAAGCTGTACCTTCACTTTTGTGTGATTGTGTAGCAGAATGAAGCCCAACAACAGATAATCATGCGGATAATGTACAGCTAGTGTGTGTGTGTGCGTGTGCGTGTGTGTGTGTGTGTGTGAATCAGTGTGTGCTTTATTGTTTTCCAGTTACTATTAATCACTCCCTGCGTTGTCATGTGACACAGTCGCGTTCACAGCGGTTGCGTCACAATACCACATTATCCCTAAATGCAGCCCACGTTGGCAGATATTCAATTTCAAGTCAAGCTAATCATAACATTTTTTTTTTTTTTGCAGCTTTAATTGAATATCACAACCCAAGATGTGTCTGGCCAAGCTCCTGTATTAGATCTTACTTCATCTAACAAGCCTGATTGCCTTTCATGTTTGGCAGCATCCATAACCGCAAGGTTGAAGTCCAGGACAACACAGCGTAGCATTTGCACTGGCACAGCTCATTACCTTGTTTCATTAACACAGACTCCCACGTCCATGTGGTTTTGGCAGAGAGATTTGAGAGCGGGGTGTGTTTGACTATTGCGATTATGTTGTCTAACTGTTGCATTATGCTACGCACTAGCTAGGAAGGTTGTGGCTGCTCTAAATTAACTGGCGTGTTTATTCTTTTCCTTAAAGTCTGCGTGAAATCATCCATTCATTCATTTTTCTTCGGCTTAGTCCCTTATTTATCAGGGATTGCCACAGCGGAATAAATCACCAACTATTCCAGCTTATGTTTTATGCAGCGGATGCCCTTTCAGCGGCAACCCAGTACTGGAAAACACCCAAACACTATCACATTCAAACACACTCATACAAGGCCAATTTATCCATTCATTTTCTTTTCGGCTTAGTCCCTTTATTAATCAGGAGTCGCCACATTGGAATGAACCACCAACCTATCCAACATATGTTTCACACAGTGAATTTAGCTTACCCAATTCACCAATAGACCATTTCAATGTTGCCATGTCACTGACCCAAAAAGATTTCTTGCTGGTTGCCAAACTATTTCATAACTGTAACAGGAGGCGATTTAATCATATCTTAATGTTAAAATGGCTGCCATAACATTATTTATCAATATGTGGGCCGTTTGGATTCTTGGAAGCTTTGGAATTTAAAAATGTAATACAGGAAATACATTAGGAACATTGTTATTGTTTACAACCCTCAAAATGGTCTATAGTGCATGTCTTTGGACTTGTGGGGGAAACCAGAGCACCTGGAGGAAACCCATTCGAACAAGGGGAAAACATGCAAACTCCACACATAAATGCCAACTGGCCCAGCCGGGACTCGAACCAATGATGATCTTGCTGTTAAGTGACAGTGCTAACCACTGAGCCATCTACTTATATATATATATATATATATATATATATATATATATATATATATATATATATATATATATATATATATATATATATATATATATATATATATATATATATATAGATAGATAGATAGATAGATAGATAGATAGATAGATAGATAGATATAGATAGATAGATAGATAGATAGATAGATATATATATATATATATATATATATATATATATATATATATATATATATATATATATATATATAGATAGATAGATATATAGATATATATATATATATATATATATATATATATATATATATATATATATATATATATTTATCTTCAATCTTCAATCAAAACATTCAGCTTTTGGATTGGTGCTCCTTCAGTTGACATCAAATTGAGGGCTTCCATAGCAACTGCATATTAATATTATTAACCACCTCCATGGCGGCGCCTCTTAGCGTTAATTTGCTATATGGGAATGGTGTGCTAAAAGAATACCCTGCCCCCTAATTAGTTTTGTTTTAGTTGGAAATACAATAACATACTGAAATAACATACAGAAACTTCTGATTTACTGTAGGTGGACTTCAAATTGCTCGGGTTGTCCCATTTAAAGCTTTCTTGTTTTGCTTTTGAGGTCTGCTACTCTAAAAAAAACTATTTACACAATTAAATACAACTGAGTTGGTCCAACATGATTTTATCAATCATTTTTGTATTTTTATTTAACTTAAACTCAAAAGTCTGATAATATCATGTATGTCTGTTATGTGTTGAAGTTATCCTAAATTAATCAAAAGAGCCATTTTTAAACATGTTTCATGAGTTACATATACAGGTGATTGAGACTGATCTCAGAACTAATTTTAGGACAGTTATTGCTCACTGAGTAAAGCAACAAACTGCCAACACCCAACGCATGGCTGCTTTTGCAAGGTGGTAATGTCAAAACTCAAAGCATTACTTGAAAATCTTCTAAATCTTCAAATTAAGTGAAGATTAAACTCTAAGTATTTCTATTAACTTTAAACACCTAAGATTACTTTTACTGTCAACATTTCCCTCTCTTAATTTAATCCCACGCAAAGCATGCTGGGAACTACAAATACCCTAACCAGGTAGTTGGACCAATACAATGCCTTCATGTTGTCCCAACACAAAATGCTTAAGTTAACTTAATTGTTTTCCAAATTTAAGTGGACTGAACATAAAACAAAGAAATTGGCCAAATCAATGATAAGAATTGTGTTGATTCAGTTCGTTTAAAACAGGTAATTTGAACAAGCAGCAGTAATCTTTTTTTTTTTTTGAGTATATACAGTAGGTTTACATGCATCCAAAGAAAAAAAAACACTTGTTTTTTTTAAATGTATGTTTAAAAACACTTTTTTTTTTTGTAGATTCTCAAATAAATTGTTAGATTTATTTAAAGATTTGTTCTTTATAAACTTTCTTCCAAGAGCCTGCTGTGTTCTGATTGGTCAGATGATTGGGCTACTCTGTTGTGATTGGTATGATGCGGTAAGCCTGTTGCCTCCTTCCCACTGCGATCTTAAGCATTGACTACGTTTACATGTACATCAGTTATCAAATTATTTGCTATAATCTAATTAAGACAATAATCTGATTAAGGTGTTTACATGAGTTGATTTTTGAATGTTCCTGTCATGATCCTGTTTTACATGTAATAGCACATAATTCGCTGATTAATGTCATTGCGTCACCAGGCTATCCACATTTCCACCAGTTTCATGTCATTTTGGGTAGTCATTCTGCTACACATTTTGGTTTCATTGTTAATTTGTTGACTTTAACTGCAATTTGGCACCTTCACTTTCAATCAGGAACTAAATGAAAATCCTACACAATGGTAATAGTTTGATTAGTTGTGTTCATGTCTGTACTTCTCTTCAATAATGCCACTAAAATCGGCATGCTACACATGTCTTAATTTCATTTCTGTTTAGTTCGATTATGACCTTAATCAGTTTAAATTAACCAAAAATCACTGTTTACATGGTAGACTCTTAATCAGAGCATTGTCTTAAACGTATTAGTGTCCATCTAAATCCTTATTGTACTGTATACAGTCTCAATTTGAGCCACTTCTAGTAATGAACTAATGGATGTATATAATTAGCAAGTTAATTAACTCCAACCTCCATCACAAGAATGATATGAGTAAGACGTTTCTACTAATTTTTCTAATTTTGACTTTGATTTGTGGGTTATTATGAAATCATATCGCTGTATAATAGATATAAATGACCCAGGACCACAAAATCAGTCATCATTTAAAACAGATTTATACCTCATATAAAAACTGAATAGTTAAGCATCCCATTGATGTATACTTTGTTAGGATATGACAATATTTGGTCAGGATACAACTATTTGAAAATCTGGAAATAGGGGGTTCACAATAATCTAAATTCTAAGAAAATTGTCTTTAAAATTGTCTAAGGGAAACGCTTAGCATTGCACATTATAAATAAAAATTTAGTTTAGACATTCACAGTAGGAAGTTAGCAAAATATTTGAATGGAACATGATCTTTACTTAATATTGTACAAAATTTGGCTCAGTAGTTAGCACAGTCGCCTCACAGCAAGAAGGTCGCTGATTCAAGCCCCAGGTTGCTTGTTCTCCTCATGTTGGTGTAGGTTTCTTCTGGGTTCACCGTTTTCCCCCACATTCCAAAGACATGCGGTATAGGTGAATTCGGTGAGCTAAATTATCCATAGTGTATGTGTGTGAATAAGTGTATGGTGTTTCCCAGTGATGGGTTGCAGCTGGAAGGGCATTCGCTGTGTAAAGCATATACTGGATAACATGGTGGTTCATTCCACTGTGGCAATTCCTGATAAATTGATGATAAGGGACTAAGTCGAAGGAAGATGATTATCTTTACTTAATATTGTACAATATTTTCACGTAAAAGGAAAATCAACAATTTTGACCCATACAAGTTTGCTGTTTGCTATTCCCAGAAATATACTGGTACAATTTATGACTTAAGTTATTGTGTTTCAGGGTCACATATGTATTCACGAGTGTTTCATAAATGTAAGCAAAGAGTTTGTATGTACATTTCACAAGTTCACACTTACATATACTGAACAGAGTAAAGGTTATGCATATCTGGCATGCTGTCCAAGAGGAGGGCTCTGAGCATGGAATATTGGCCCGAGCCCAGAATACCATTTTCTAGCATTGGAGAGATGCTGGAAAACTGTCGAGGAACTGAGGTAAGTCAGCTGTATGTATACAGCTGTGAATTGGTTGATTACTAATTGCACTCATCTTGCATTTAATTAGGTTAATTATCTGATCGCGCTCCTCTCAAACTTTGTTAATAAAACATTAGTTTAAATTAGTTAGTTATTGCGTTTTAGACTAATCCTGTGACAGCTGCAGCAGAAACAGGCTAGAGATGCTTTAGATACAAGAGGGAATTTGATTGGCCAGAGCATCTGATGAGAAGCTGACGTGATTGGTGATTCATGTTGACAGAAGTGAGAAACTTAGGGCCCTATCGTACACCCGTCGCAATAAGGCGCGAGATGTGTTTGGCGCAGTTTGTTGCAGTTTGTTCAGACCAGTGCAACCCTAATTTTCACATTTTGCACCACGTTGTTTAAATAGCAAATCCATTTGTGCCACATTGTGGACTCATGGGTGTGCTGGTCTAATATAGAAGTGTGTTAAGGCGCATTGTTGGCGTGTTGCTGTTTTGAAGAACTGAAATTGATTGCGCCATTGACCATCTAAAAGCAGGTCTAAAGCCCTGCTTACACTGAGATTTCAGCCATGATTTTGTCGTCTGAGACAAATTTGGTAAATCCTAAAAGATTCCTGAAATCCTAGGCTAAAATCTGTGATCTATGATCCTTGGTTTGACATGTTACAGACAGCCGTTTAATGCCTGAAACAAATCTTTGTACTTAACAAACGAAATTAAATATGTAGGCTAATGGATGTCTTCGGTGGAGTGCAAACAACACCGTTTCCTTATCCACGAAAGTAAAGGAGTAAGTGAAAAGAAAGAGAAAGTAAAGAGGCCGAATGAAGAAGGCGCATTCCTTATCCGCACACTGCAGATAGTCTGTTTAACTGTTTTCTCGCTAGTGAAGTGTTCAGTTTTTCCACATACCTGTACAAAGTCCGCCATGTAAATAGTAAATGTGCCGTGGTGCGACTCAACTAACTCTTAAAGGGAATGTGAGATGAGACTCTGATTGGTTTATTGCATGTTATGCTCAAAACACACCCAAAACTCATTAAGAGAATAAGCACAACCCTGTTAGACCATGCGCCAGGACGCGAACCATATTTTTCCATCCTTAAAATAGCAAAAGTGGATGGTTAAAATAGAGCCCTTAAGTTTTAAATCCTCATTTCTTCTAAAATCAGATTTTGTCTTTGTTTTGAAATGCCCTGGCTTGTGGATAACTTTAAATCTAACATATTGATAACAACACTCAAAGCACTTGAATTATAAATTTCAGAGGGATTTGGCAGACCTTTTAGATTCAGAAGCTGTGGCACACAATGCAAGGAGGCTAATATTGGAGCATATCAGGAGCACGTTCAGTATCTGTAGGACTGGCTTTCAGTTAGCAGCAGCGCTAACTCCATTAGATGGCAGTGTAGCTTGTTTTTAACAGAAAGCACAGGTGAACGGCTGAAGATATATGCCTTACATTTATCACCAGCACACACACAGAGAGAGACAGGCTGCTCAGATATACAATGTCTCGCGTGAAATATCATCATTTTGCAAAACATCCCATAAGTGGTAGAGTTCTCTATTGCCATGGCAACAAATCCTTTGAAGAACAAGTCAAAAGAGACTGTGCCAGCGATGGGTATGCGCAGTTTGAATGTGAGCAGAAGAGATGTCAATGCGTCTGAGCTGTGATATTTGTCATTGTTACATGGGGAGGACCATGCTGAATTTTGATGAGGAAAAGCCATTAGCAGGTCACAAGCAATTTTCTGTTGCGACTAATATTTCAGATGTGATTGAATGAAAAAAATAAATAAATCAGAGGCATTATTGTGATTTTGAACGCTTAATTTTTTTATGTAATGTCTGAAGTTGGTCTAACTTAAGAGACCAGCACTGATTTCCACAGCAGTATGTGTGTGGGCTAAGTTGTTGTGGCTAAAATCTCAGTGATAAACCTGCAGGTTTTCTCCTGACATTAAGAATATAGAGAAAACATCTTCAACAGGATCGGTCTGTTCTGCTTTGAAGTTTCCTGGCGGAAGCGATATTTCTCAAGCCATACCGCTTTGTGCTTCTACTCGCGTTCTGTCAGGATGTGTGGTGCTCATAATACATGTCTGAGGATTGTGGTGGTAATTAGATTCAGATTGTTTGTCAATTTGCCACAAAGACAGGATAAGTCGCCTCCTCTACCCTCCAGGCTTAACGGAGAACAGGAAACATGGCACAGACAGAGGAAAGAAGATGGAGAATGAGAGTTAGAGTCTGTGAGACATAGTGAAAGCTTCCTTTCGTCCCCCCTCCCTCCATCACTCTTTTTTTCTTCATCTCTCTGGCTGATCAATCCAAGCCTCAGAACACCAGACAGATGCTCTAAATCTATTATTTAGAAAGAAGGGGAATTTCAGCATCTGAAGAGGCCTCAGATGAGTACATTTACACTCGCTGACACACGCACGCGCACAAATAGCCTGTCGGTGTAAAAGTGCCACTTCAGGGATCCCCATCGAGTCTGTCAAGACAAACCTAGATGAAATAAGACAAAGTTAGATTTTTTGGCACCCGCTGTCCTTTATAATCTGCTATTATTTAGCACACTCATTACATCTTTTTTTTTTCAATTTGTGTTGCATGGCTTTTTTTAATTGTAGTGTTTTTGTGTGTGGATTTCTAGTCGGAAAACCGAATGAATCCTGTCAATTTGTATTTTAGTTTTTATGTTTGCTGGCGCTAGGTTAGAACGGTTGTGTATGTATGGTATGTATTTAGGGGCATTCAAAATAAAATAAAATAAAGTAAAGAATTGGGTAGGCTAAATTGACTGTAGTGTATGAGTGTGAATGAGTGTGTGTGGATGTTTCCCAGAGTAGGGTTGCGGCTGGAAGGGCATCCGCTGCGTAAAGCTAATGCTGGATAAGTTGTCGGTTCAATCCGCTGTGGCGACCCCAGATTAATAAAGGGACTAAGCCGACAAGAAAATGAATGAATGAATGAAATTAAAATGAAATAAAAATTAAATAAAAGAAAATTAACACTTACACGGATATCATTGCAGATGTTAGGGAGAGTTTTATTATGATTAGGTGATTTTAAATGAAAAAACAAAAATAAAAAATTAAAAAAAATAAAAAAATCAACAGAACAATGTCTGAGTTACTGGCAAAAATGTAATAATATAATTTCACTGAATCATAACCAGTAGTGGGGTATATACAGTGTAATTGGTACACTAGAATTTGCCATTAATTAGCCTACTAAAGGACAAATTGAATAGAATAGAATAGAATAGAATAGAATAGAATAGAATAGAATAGAATAGAATAGAATAGAATAGAATAGAATAGAATAGAATAAAAAAGTGGTCGATACTTGCACGGATACCATTGCAGATGCCAGGGAGAAAGGGAGAGGAAATGTTCAGAACAGTCTGATGTTTTTATGACTTGGTAATTTTAAATGAAAACATTTAAATAAAAAAATCTGCCACACAATTTCTGTAAAGTGTTCGAGTTATTGGCAAAATTATAATTATATAAGTTTACTGAATTATAACCAGTAGTGGAGTATATATACAGTGTTATTGGTGACAACTAGAATTTGCCATTAATTAGCTTACTAACGGTTTTGCAGACAGATAAAATAAAATAAGGCATGGCTGTGGTGCAGTGTGTAGCACGATCGCCTCACAGTAAGAAGGTTACTGGTTTGAGTCTCGGCTTGGTCAGTTGGCATTTCTTTGTGGAGTTTACATGTTCTCCCCGTGTTGACATGGGTTTCCTCCAGGTGCTCCTGTTACCCAAGTCCAAAGATGTGGTATAGGTGAATTGGGTAAGCTAAATTATCCGTAGTGTATGTGTGTGACTGGGAGTGTGGGGGTGTTTCCCAGTGATAGATTGCAGCTGGAAGGGCATCTGCTGCGTAAAACACATGCTGGATATGTTGGTGGTTCATTCCGCTGTGGTGACCCCTGATTAATAAAGGGACTAAGCAGAAAATGAATGAATGCTTGAAAAATAAAATAAAAACATAAAACAGCTGTTGGTAACATGAGAATTGCCTTACATGAATTGTGATCTGAAAGCTAAAATACTTTATATTACCTTCGATAGGATATTAAATATTTTAGTCCGATTTGGAAGCTGTCATTGTAAGACAGCTATCATCTCCGATTCTTTGGGGAGCTTACCAATAGGTCAGTTATGTCCATACTTCTCATTGCAAATCCAGTTTGTTTGTTGTTTTTTCTCTCTCTCTTTTTCTTTTGTAATACCAAAGGAGCATTAGTGCACACTGTCAGTCAATCTGGCCCCAAGTCTTCCTGCAGGTTAGCTAGGATACTCAGCCAAAATGGTGGCAGTCTCCACATTGATATTGCTAGTGAGAACAGAGAACTGTTGCTCTCTATAGAGTCATTATTATATCTTCACAATCAGACTGGTGACACAGTGAGCATCTTTTTGAAAAAAGATGACAGATGTTTGGCGTGAAATTCAGGATTGTGATAAAATATTTTATAGGCTCTTTGTATTGTCAATGACTCTTTGTATTGTCAATACTGATCTCTCCCTTTTTGTTTCTTTAAAAATATATATTGCATACATCTTAGTGTGTGTCATGTGCTCAAATGTAACATGATCATATTATTATTTTTCAAGGAAAAAAAATTGAACACAATACATCCTAATACACTGCATGGGAGAAAGCGTTTATTTGTGTTTTGATGCTTGATTTCCATATTTGCCTCTTAAGTTGATGAATAGCAGCTTTTGTGAGTTTCATATGATGTATTTTGTTGGCCATTTAGTGCTGATAAATGTCCAAAGTCGATGTTAGAACCCTTGATTACAATGAAATAATTTTTACAAATGTGCTGTTAGTACAGCCCTGAATATTAGCAAACAATAGCAAAAACTTTTGCAGTAATGAGGATACATTGGCCTTGCTCATTAAAAAGAGCCTTTCCTTTTTTCAGCAAACAGTACAGTTAAGAGATCATTATTGAGGTTGCGAATTTGATAGGCAGCTGCTAAATTAAATATTACATATCAAATTAGAAAATAAATGTATATACCACTTGGTAACCCCTGTTTCCAAATGGTATAAACATGCGATTTGAGTGATACGATAATAAATTATTAGCTGAAATGCATTAACGCATAAAAATGTATTTCTTGTGACTGTGTTCATAGAGAAATTTCCCTTTTATTATCTTTCTTTCTTTCTTTCTTTCTTTCTTTCTTTCTTTCTTTCTTTCTTTCTTTCGTTTTCTTTTTCTTTCGTTTTCTTTCTTTCTTTCTTTCTTTCTTTCTTTCACTAGAAAAGTAGTGAAATCCACTTAATTAGTCAAGGATACAGTGTAAAAAATACATGTTTCCACACAGTCAATATGTGTTGGGACAAATGAAGGAATTAAGTTAATTTGTTAGCCAGCACTTACTTATTGATGTTTACACCTACCGAACTTTAAATAGTTAAAAGCTGAGCTACAAACAAAAAATAGGTATCGTTGGAAAGAAGACACTTTGAGCTTTACTATGGTCTAGAAAGTTTCATGCTAAAAATATGAAAAGTTATACATTATGAAGTAATGTGAAAGAAAAATTGTGCTGTGTTCAATATTTGTTTTTCATATACAAACACATGAAATCAGTCATGTAATAACCTAAAAAACAACTTGAAAGGCAAGTGTTTCATAAGATTATATTTCTAATTTAATGAAGATAGCAGCATGCAAAACAAAATTTCTGCAAAAAGTTTTCTGAGACCATATTGGTGTCCTTTTCTCCCTCGTTGTCAGAAGCACTTTCTCAAAAACCTTCCCAAACTAAAACAGTAACAGTTGCTGAATAATTTGGTTTACATTCACAATTCATGTATCTTTGGAAAGAAGACACTTTGGGCTTTACTTTGCATCATCTAGAGTTTATAATGCTCAAAACAACAACAACAAAAAAGTTATAGATGCTTAAGTAATGTAAAAAATGCACCACACTAAACATTTTATTATTTCATAAACAAATATGGGATATTCTAGCAGAAACGTACATTATCTGTCCCTGAAATAAATACATAAATACAGTGAATAAAAAGTATTTCATCCCAAAAATGTCTAAAATGAACTGATGGTTGATTTCTGTGAGTTGTTCTGTAAAGGAATATCCTTTGTTTCTAAGATTTTTGTTCTTTATTAAAAACGCTTTACACTGAACAAACACTGTCATTGTCCTTGTCCTCAGCCCATTTGAATGTACAGCTTTAATATTTTTGTTTTGCTAAAAAATGTTATTTAGAAAGAAAAAAAAACTTCAGAAATAGCAAGTTTAAGTTGTTATTATTTACATAAATTGAATAAAAACATGGAATTATGAATAAATTCTAAAAATAAATACTACAAATATATAATACAAAATAATTTACAATTGTCTCCGTGTTTCTGTCAGTCCTGTCACATTTGCATTAAATTTAACATAAAATGTGTGCAATACACGTTTAAGTCTATGACTCGGAAGTGACATCATTTGACGGAGACGCTGACAGTGATCAAGGATGCGTTATATCATTGAGTTGTAAAATTTTATGCTTGCTTTTGTATGATTTTTTTTGAGGAAGACAAGCTTAAGTCAGGCCCAATCATGTGTTTTATAAGTGAAAATGTACATGTCTGGTAGAATGTCCCATATACTGTGTGAAATTAGTCCTGGAGCAATACAGAAAAGCAACAGGTCAAAAGCCACACATCTCTTGAGTATATATTTAGTATTTGATCCCAATATCATGCAAAATTACATTTATGGAATATTTTTTCTGAGACAATGTCTTGTGATTTTCCCCCCTCTCCTTCTTTGTGAAGAAGCAGTCTGATGAGCACCAAGGTTTCTACACTGTAAAAAAATGATATGAACAATTAGTCATGACAGCATAGGTTTTTAGTTCATTTTTACCTAGTTAACTAAGTTAATCATGTTCTAACTTAATTTTATAAGTTACACCAGCTGTTTTAAGTCGTAGTAGTAGTAGTAGTAGTAGTAAAACTTTATTGTCCTTGACAGGAAATTTGTTATGGGCATCACCATATTGCCACAGACATTCACTAAAAACAAGCAATAAAAACAATACAAAATACAACAGTTACAAAATTTATAATGGTAATTAAGATAGACTCTTATTAAATAAACCCACTGATACAGGTACAAAGGATTTCTTATAATGGTTTAACTTACACTTTGGGACTCTATTTCTTCTACCAGAGGGAAGCAGATCGTAATGAGGAAACAAAAAATTAGTTGGATCGTTTACAATCCTTTCCACCTGATTGAGGACACAATTCTCATATAAAACTCGAGGATTAAAATATTCATCGTGCCCAACAATCATTTAAAGTCAGTTTAACATAATTTAAGTTCAATGGACTCATACAATTAATTTGATTCAGCTTAGAAATTTAAGGCAACCAGGATGTTTTACAGTGTAACAATTATTTTAGTAATTTCACTTACCAGTCATTCACTACTTGTTAGTTTCTTCAACTTTAAGTAGGTTGAACGTCCAAAAAAAATCAAGCTCATTGTTTCAGCTCATTTTAAATAAGTACTTTGAACAAACAGTTCATGTCATTTGAGTGTAACAACGTTTAAAAAATTGCATCTCAGCTGACAACTTGTGATCAGATCACTGCATATATCAGGTACATAGAAACAAGGCTTTAGAAAGTGTAAAAAGGGCCACAGTGGAAAGAAATAACAGTTGACATCATATAGGCTTCCAGCATCTGTGATATTTGGTAACACTGAACGAGCTCCAGAATCCAGTTGAAGCAGCAGTCAACAGTCAATAATACAGTGTGAAGAACAGAACACTGATCTGTATTGGAGGGTGAAGAAGCTGCTTGGCCAAAAGCACCACTGTGACCCAGCTGCGAATTTTATGGTCAAACAGGACTGAGAAAAAGCCAAAATTCAAAGCAGCGTGTGTGTGTGTGTGTGGTTTGAATCTAACACTGCCCCCCCTAACAAAGCATAGAGAATGAGGGAATGTGTAAAGGGCAAAGGATCTACTCTAGTGTCTGTTTGATGATGTGCTCGGAGAGAGTCAGCGCATTGACTTTCAGTCATCGTGATGCACTGTTTGTCCTTATTTCTTGCAAATCCTCACAGGAGGCGTCGTGAGAATGTTAGAAGTTTTCATTATAGGAATTTAGTGAACTTCGAGGGTTCATTTTAAAAGCAACTTTGTTTTTTCTGACTGCACGGTAAAAAATGTGTCCTTTTTTGGCTTCCCCGAAGAAGTACTTTTGAGGCTGCATAGGTTGTTGTGGGATTTTGAACTCGAAATGCCATCCACCCACCTACCACCAACCCAGCCTCATTTACTCCAATGGACAGCCTAATTAGTCCCCTACCAGCATGTGCAAATAAATAAATAAACGCCTTACAATAAACTCATTTAGCGAGTAATAAAGCAGTGCGCTGTCAGGTATTGTGTTAGTAAAATGCTGTTTGGTTACAGTGGCTTATTGTGTTAACATTTCCGTAGTCGCCAGTGCTCTTTGTGTGGGTGATGATATTGAACATTTATTGTTTTGCTTTTTGTTTACCCTCCATTTGTCTTATGCAGAGAATGCTTTGTGTGGAAATCCAATCCAAGCTAAAGCTACTTTGGGCCTCTCCCTCGCCGTGTGCCCTTTGTAAAGCAGGATTTGGTGTAAATGCTCCTCTCCTGATCTGTTTCGTACTCTACGTCAACCCGTAACGGGGCAGCCACCGACAACTGCCTGGAGATTAGCTGGCACACCAGCTTAAACCCACAGACTTGCTCAAATGAAGCTCATTTTAAAACAGTCCTATGGATTTTCCTGAAGACTGGCAGATTATTTGGAAGAATCCCGTTAAAAGGATCTGTGTTTGAATGTTCCATGTCATACCTCTGTCAATCACCCTGGGCATTTGCAAATCCTGTCATGTCTGCAAAGGATGTGGTATCGCCAGTCACACTAAATGCAATGTAGGAAGGACGTGTCTGAAATCCAAAAAATAAATAAATGTAAAAAAATCAGTGGTAAGAGTAGCTCTGAAATATATTTAGCTTCCTGCAATGGATGAATTTATTATTTCACAATTATTGCAAGTGGGTGATTTATATGAATAGATATTTCAACTTAGAGGTTTTTTTTTTTATTAAAACTAATACAACTTTCTGTTTTTGTTTTGTGTAAGCTATAGTTAATTCTAAAGATATTAATCTTTTTAGAACACTTGAAAGGGTTTAAATGCATTTTATTTGTGGATTTACTATTTTAATATTTGTATGTATATATATATATATATATATATATATATATATATATATATATATATATATATATATATATATATATATATATATGGGATGTTGAACTCGATGTGCCATCCACCAGCCATATATACACTCACCGGCCACTTTATTAGGTACACTTTACTAGTACCAGAGTGGACCCCCTTTTGCATTCAGAACTGCCTTAATCCTTCATGGCATAGATTCGACAAGGTACTGAAAATATTCCTCAGAGATTTTTGAGATCACACAGTTACTGCAAATTTGTCGGCTGCACATGCATCATGCGAATCTCCCGTTCCTCCACATCCAAAAGGTGCTCTATTGGATTGGTATCTGGTGATTGTGGAGGCCGTTTGAGTACAGTGAACTTATTGTCATGTTCAAGAAACCAGTCTTTCTTTGCGCTTTATGACATGGCGCATTATCCTGCTGGAAGTAGCCATCAGAAGATAGGTACACTGTGGTTATAAAGGGATGGACATGGTCAGCAACAATAGGTAGGCTGTAGTGTTGACACGATGCTCAATTGGTACTAATGGGCCCAAAGTGTGCCGAGAAAATATTCCCCACACCATTACACCACCAGCAGCCTGAATCATTGATAGAAGGCAGGATGGATCCATGCTTTCATATTGTTGACACCAAATTCTGACCCTACCATCTAAATTATGCAGCAGAAATCGAGACTCATCAGACCAGGCAACGTTTTTCCAATCTTCGATTGTCCAATTTTATTGAGCCTGTGCGAATTGTAGCCTCAGTTTCTTGTTCTCAGCTGACAGAAGTGGCACCCGGTGTGGTCTTCCGCTGCTATAGCCCATCTGCCTCAAAGTTGGACGTGTTGTACATTCAGAGATGCTCTTCTGCCTACCTTGGTTGTAACAAGTGGTTATTTGAGTTACTTGTTCCTTTCTATCAGCTCGAACCAGTCTGGCCATTCTCCTCTGACCTCTGGCATCAACAAGACATTTGCGCCTACAGAACTGCCGTTCACTGGATATTTTCTCTTTTTCAGACCATTCTCTGTGAACCCTAGAGATGGTTGTGCGTGAAAATCCCAGTCGATCAGCGGTTTCTAAAATAATCAGACTAGCCTGTCTAGCACCAACAACCATGGCACGTTCAAAGTCACTTAAATCACATTTCTTCCTCATTCTGATGCTCAGTTTGAACTGCAGCAGATCATCTTGACCCTGTCTACAATTCTAAATGCATTGATTTGCTGCCATGTAATTGGCTGATTAGAATTTGATTAGAATAAAACTGTGATCCATGTAAAAGTATGCAAAAGGGTCCATTATCCTAAAAGTGGCCATCGTTAAAGAAAGATGCAAAGTCTTTTTGTTCTTCCCATGAAGCCGTCCAGCACTCTCCCCACAGACCCATGATTCTTTGAGGCAGCTGTTATATGACAGTAAAAAGATGACGAGAGCATGTGTTCACATCTCCTGTCCTTGACTAAATCCTGAAGGTCGTCAAGTCTACATCTCACTTCCAGCAGGAGCTTATTGACTATTGATGTCTGCATGCGCTGATCCTCTGCCAGCCACCCGGCGCGAGCAAGTGAGGAGGGGAAAGAGCTGGAGGATTGTTTGCTCGGTTTGAATATCATGTCATTAGATTGATAACAGCCAGAATAGCAGGGAATGAGGCTAGTGGTCTGGGTCCTTCACTGACAAATGTCCCGTAAAGAGGATTAGCGGCGGCTACATTTGCATCGACGCTAGCATGCTCGGTTGAAATCGAGAGTCACGCAGAGAGGTATTGACACAAAATATTAAAAGCCCGGGTCAATGGAAAAACACTAACTGGATTATTTAAATCCTACAGGGTGGCATTTCTCTCAGGAAATGAGTGCAATCAAAACGTTCGCATGTCCTTTACCTTCCACTCATTTGCAGATGTCCTCCGCGATCATCGGAATTGAAGACGGTCCATTTGAATAACGATGAGTTTGTGGTTTCGCAAACCCCAGAGTCGTAATCCGCCAATATTGGACGAGAGCTGAAATGTCACATGCGGCTGAAGTCATGACGAAATATCAAAATCTGTTGAGGTATTTACTGAGAATGCCAAAGCGGCTGCTAGGCTCCGCAGCGCCTTCCCGAAAACAAGAGAACAAACGGCTTCTAGGTTGGCACAATGAGCGATGGAAAGAAGGGGGAAAAAATCTTCATAATGCCTCACCTTTATGAAAAAATGAAATATCAGCAGGGTTCCACTACAAGGCCGACCGCTGCTTTTGCCATGAATCACTTGAGCGAGTGCGAAATGTCAGCTGAGTGGCCTTTTGCGGGAGGCTGGAGCTGGCCTTGAGAAGCCCCCCTTGTGGCCTTTCAGAGAGCCCCGCGAATTGACTGAGAACTGGAGGGGGGGCACCGGGGGGAACCGGGCCATGCCAGCACCATGGTGGGCTTTTCAACTATACCTCTGGTATCATCTCTCGGCCCACTACTTTTTCAACTGCAAAGTAGTGTAGTCTAACTTCAGTGGCTCACTCCTACGCAAAGAGAGGTGTGTGTGCCTGAGAGAGAGAAAGAGAATCATTGTTTGTATTCCAGCACAACTGGGTGATTTGAATACCGAAACATGCTGTCCAAATGTTATCAAACGCAAATATTTATCCATATTTGAAATGCCGACAGAGAGTGCTCGTGTTTACATGTACATAACAAACAACAGCGCAATTGGACGGCGCCAGAAAAGTCACGACAAGCCCTCCGGGCCAGTGGGCTCGCAAATACAAATCAATTCCATTGTGTTTTTGTGTTTTGATCCGCACTAACAGAGCTGCTCCGACACACCACGTCCCAGGCTGGTGTTTGGCTAGGAAAGACCAGCAAAAGGGTCACATTAGCATAAAAGTTTGAGCCGGAGAATGTTAATCGAGCAAGCCGTCGACATCTGTCCGTTTTCCGAGGTGTTCCTCCTGATGGCTCAAGAAGCAGCAGTAAGATTTGAGGCTCAATTTGGCTCAGGAATTGCGAGCTGCTAAACTGTGACATTCGAGACTCAACCCTTCGGCTGTCCAGACATCGCCCGAGAGGATAAAAGTGCAGAGCACATAACAGCGGTGATGATTTCAGCAATCCGGTGTATGACACTGTGAATTATGTCCAGCAGCCACCTGTCCTATCCTCCCTCCTGTAATACAGCGCTAGCGGGGCCGGGGTCATACCTAAGCTTCCCTCGGTTTGTACCGGCGTCAGCGATTCCCTTTATAGACTATTCACACAATATGCTGCACAGCACTTTCTGTCTTTCCCTCTCTTTCCTCCTCAAACAAGCCCAGACGAGCACCCTTGTTCCCTGAGTGGACCCAGCTGGGGGTTTTTAATTAGAGGTTGCGTTTTTTTGTGTGTGTGTAACTGATGTCTTTTTCATCTGCACGGGGACCCCACGTGTGCTATTCACTCATGTTAGCTGATGCCGCTGACATAACTTATGGCCATAACTTTGTGCCTACTAATCAAAACATGCTCCGGAAGCATAAACACGCTTTAAACGGCTACTTTTGATTTTTTTCCTGGAAAGCGAGGCTACAGCGAATGCCTCTTTGTCAGTTTAGGATTTTTCCCCATCAATTTTGCAGAGCGCCAAGGGAGCCGTGACAGACACGGGAAAAACTTCATTAATCAAACACTTTCCTATGCAAACAGCATTTGTCAGTGTAAAACAAAGGCTTCTGATGCAAAAAAGGAAGGAGAAATCCCATTAACGTTCAAAACGATGTTTAGGTGCATGTTTTTTTTTCTCTCTCTGCCTGGCCATTTTCAACCTTGGTGAGGTACTGTTGCAGAATGTGTCTAATTTTTAAAAGTCATATTTAAAACGTGATGAAAAAATATCACATGAAGTTAGATTAAAATTGCATTAATCATTCATTCATTCTCTTTTCGGCTTAGTTTCTTTATTAATCAGGGGTCGCCACAGCAGAATGAACCGCCAACTTATCCAGCATATGTTTTACGCAGCAGATGCCTTTCCACCTGCAACCAATCACTGGCAAATGCCCATACATTTCCATTCACATACATACACTACGGACAATTTAGCTTAACCAATTCACCTATACAGCATGTCTTTGGACTTGTGCGGGACACTGGAACACCCGAAGGAAACCCATGCAAACATGGGGAGAACATGCAAACGCCACACAGAAATGCCAACTGACCCAGCCAAGGCTCAAATCAGGAACCTTCTTGCTGTGAGGCGAGAGTGCAACGCACTGTGCCACCGCATCACCATGCATTAATCATACGTATTAATTTAACGATTTGTTGAAAGTATTAGTATTAAATACTAAGTTACTACCTTCACAGTGTGGGCTGCGTTTTGTTTAAAGCGTCACAAAACCCCAAAACACTTTTTTTTTGAGATCTTGACAGTCATATATGTGTCCCACGTTGCTAAAAACACTATTAGGACCCATATTCGTTCTTCCAGTTTGAAAATAAATTTTAAAGCTACGTCACGGCGATTACATCCTTGTGTGAATTCCACCATGTACACTGAATTATTCAAATCCTACAGGGTGGCATTTCTCTCAGGAAATGAGTGCAATCAAAACGTTCGCATGTCCTTTACCTTCCACTCATTTGCAGATGTCCTCCGCGATCATCGGAATTGAAGACGGTCCATTTGAATAACGATGAGTTTGTGGTTTCGCAAACCCCAGAGTCGCAATCCGCCAATATTGGACGAGAGATGAAATGTCACATGCGGCTGAAGTCATGACGAAATATCAAAATCTGTTGAGGTATTTACTGAGAATGCCAAAGCGGCTGCTAGGCTTCGCAGCGCCTTCTCGAAAACAAGAGAGTTACTAAAAACACTTTTAGGACACATATTCGTTCTTCCGGTTTGAAAATAAATTTTGAAGCTACGTCACGGCAATTACATCCTTGTGTGAATTCCACCGTGTAGACTGGCTGTCTGTACCGGCGGGGACAACGTGATGTCTTTGAACTTTCAGCATTAATTAGTCTTTCCAGTCCGCCAATCAGCGTGCTCTATTGTGTATGAGGTGCAACTTCATTAAAATGCATGATAGCTTTGAAGACGCTATCATGTTTTTACCTGTCACAGTGTTCAGATGGCAGAGAGATGCCCTGTTGTGTTGCCAACCGTAATTAAAACAAGAGGAAGTAGAAGAATTATTTAAAGACACTGTTTGTCAGTGTTGCGTTTATAAATATGCCACAACAAAGGTTTTGTTTTCAATTCCCCGCTATGAAAGCGCAGCTGGCCTCACGTGTGGATTACAGTGGTCTGCTAACATGCGACAAAAATACGTTTGTAAGGAACATTTTTTATCTAAGAGTTTTTCACATCTGAAAATGGTGAAATCCGGATTTGCCACACGTCTTCTTTTAAAAAAAGATGCAGCTCAAGTTCATGTTGATAGTCCTGTCTCTATATATTTGGCAAGTGTGTGATCTGTGTTTTTTGTTTGTTCATTCAGAGGCAAAGTTAGTTCGTATCGTCAGCAGTACTCTTTCAGTTTTTAAATACATACCTTAGTCAAAATGATTTAGTTACTAAGTTTACAATAAGTTAATATCACTACAATATTATAGGCTGAAAGATCCGCTGTAAATGCTTCTCTCCGAATGCAAACATGTAAACACTTTAATCAAACTATTATCGTTGTATAGGAATTTTGCTGCATTTTGTGACGGGATAGTCTACACACACAGCTTTCTGACGCTACCTACCGAGTGCATCTAAGTTACTGAGAAATGCAGAGGTTTCATGGCCCTTTAAGCCTGAAAAGTTTCACGTTGTCTCTCTTATGGTGTTGCAAGTTTGCAGGTTTGTCACTGCCTGCAAAATACAGATCATAATTAAGCACTATAATTTATTTATAATTAATATAATTAATGTTAACTTCAATTGATGAAAACTCTGTCACAGTTTACTTAGCTTTTTCTAATTGTGGATGCCTTTCGTTTGTAGATCACAGAAGAAGAATGCTAACTAGCTAACTTGTTGATCCTTCATAAAATTATTATTAGAAGCACATTAAAAAGTATCTCAAGTGGTCTGAAACTCATGTGTTATATTACAAATATTTTGAGGTCAGTAACAAGTTGATTTGTGTCATTGTTCGATAAAAATCTTCTCTTCCAGTGAGCCATTTATCACTAACTGTGTATTCACACAGAAGGCGGCGAGAGCGTCAAAGTTCGCTCTGGCCACCCTGCCTTCACAGCTCCGCCGGCAAGAGAGTCAAAATCCACTACATTGATCTCACATTTGTAGCAGCCGTTGCAGCATATCAGCAAATCAGTTACATTTCTGCATAAAAACACACTTTCTAGTGTGAAAATGTTGTGCGCTTTTTAGCAAACTCATTTAACAATGAAAGATAAAGTTGTTGCATGTGATGTGACTTTCCTCCACTTATCCAAAATGTGTCCATATGTGTGAAGTATTCTGAAGGAGCAATACTGTTTTGTCGTTATAGTTAGCATTAGATTCCTGCTCTCTCTCTCTCACACACACACACACACATATATAAATAATAATAATAATATGAGTACGAATAATAATTACAACAATAATAATAATAACAATAATAATAATTAATATTAGAGTGATTTCTGTAGAATCATGTGACTAAAGACTGGAGTACTGAAGCTGAAAATTCGTCATTAAAATCATTGGAATAAATTATTACATTAAATTATAAACTACTTTTGAACAGTTATTTTATAGCGCAATAACATTTCACAATTTTACATTTTTTACTGTAATTTTGATGAAATAAATGCAGCCTTGGTGAGCAGAAGAAGCTTATTTTAAAACATTTAAAAATCCTACTGACCCCAAACTTTTGACTGGTAGTGTACAGGATGTGTATATTAAATGCATCACATATTTTAGAATCTGCATAAACCGGAAGTTGCTACAGGCCTTTATTTCAGTACAATGATGTATTTCCTGCTAAAAAGGAATACTGAGTAGGAGTCGAGGATTTATTTTTGTACTTTCATCTTTCACTTGTAGCAAACTAAGGAAAAATGGAAATTAGGAAAATTGGCCAAAATTATCATCTGATAACTTTTCCATATTTTGAATTCTTTTTTAAATATATTCATTAATTCAATTGATAGATTTTTTACAAAATGTGACAACTGAAATGAGGCTATGTATGAGAAAGTCTTACCTCTCTGATTTATATTTGGTGATGGTGTCTGCGGGTGTCAAAATTAAAGTACACCTTTTGGTAACAACTTTATAATAATTACACACTAGGAATCATTTATTAAGCATTAGAAAATAGCTAGGTCATTATCGGTTAAGTATTAACTCTACATTAACATATGTTAGTAAGCAATTTATAACTGCTACAAATACAATTGCTCTATTCTTGACCTATAAGTAGGGCCAGACGGAATCTGTGGACATTTTGTGCTATTTCTGCGCAGAACTGTGTTAAAAGTCTGCAAATTTATGCAGAATGATTTTGGTTGTATCATAACTAAAACCTTACTATATGAACTAAAAAGTAATACCTTTTTAACTTGTATTTAATGTTTACAATGCAAATCCAATTAGATCCACTTTATTTGGTTAACAAATCAAGTCTTAATATATATATATATATATATATATATATATATATATATATATATATATATATATATATATATATATATATATTAAAAGACAGAAAATATAACTTTACAAACTGTATTGTGAATAAATTATATGAACATTTTCATATTAGTCAATAATTATACTGAAATTAATGTAAACTGAATAAAAATAAATTTACACACATTTACACTAGTAAATAAACAATCAATGATGGGCTAAAAATCTGCGGAAATCCAGTGTGGGCCTACCCAAGCACATGTATAATGTGCTTATTTGTTGTGTTTTCACACTTTGTTAATAATAATCTTTTCATTACTACAGTATTGCATCATTTACAAAACAGTTATTTGAGTGTAGTTGCGTTTTTTATTTTTTTTATTTTTATTTTTTTTAATCATCAGAATGCATGAGTAAATGATTAATAAATGAATCAAATATAACTTTTAGACATCTTATTATTCAGGAAAATATTTAATAGTTAATTTGTATGTTAGTAAATGCTTTATTAATGCAACTTCATCCAGTTTTGTGACTTAATCTAAAGTGAGAACGGTTTATGCTTTATGAATCTCTTATAAATGACAATTAAAGGCTGTTAAATTCTAAACAAGTTTATTTAACAAATTTCACCAAAAACAGCTAGTTTTTTTTCTGTGGATTAACTTTCGAAGATTGATTGTTCACCTTAAAACAAACACTATGCGCTAGTAAAACATTGTAAATTTAGATTTCATGTATACACTAAAATACATTCTCAAGTCAGTTCTAAAAACGGCACAACCTCAGACAGTTGGACGTGTCCAGGAAACTTCTTTTATTATTTATTTTTGCAGTCAATTCCGCTTGGTGACACTAGTGGCGTCGGCATTACACACTTCAGCTTCTACTCTTCATACCTTTGGTGTTCAACAATAAATCTAGCAAGTGCACGGATGCCAGCCTTTCTGCTGAGCTCAGCTTCTCGCAGAGAGCATGATAGCTCCTTCTTTGTATTCATGCAGCATCTCCCAAAGAGAGAAATCTTAAGAACGGTCACTTACCATTCTGACAGCTCGTTGCCAGGCATGACGCCAACCTGCTCTAAAATCATGAGTCAGCCTTTTCACGTCGGGTGCCAGTGTTCATCTGAAATGTCAAACAAGCCAAATATGCCTGTGGTTTAGCGATAATGACAACGGAAGGTGAATGAAACCATTAGGCAGGCCAAAACCAGGACGTTGACCTACGTAACATCTATAGAGTGCAAAGAACACACACAATTTCCCTGTCGCTAAGGTCTGTTCCCTCATGGAACACAGAGCAGCGACTGCAGGAGTGGAATGGCAGGTTGTGTTTAATAAGATTGAATGGCATTTATCGGGCCCTGCAACTGACTCTTTAACTCAAGGACAAACACTCAGCTATATGGAAAGGATTAGCATCCTAATCAATGGCTTGAGCAAGGTCTTTTTTTTTCATAGTGAAACTGTTGTATGGCATTGTTACTGTTAACAGATGCTGAAGATCTAATGCACTAAAAATGATCCATTGAGTTTAATGGTTGCAAACAATGTATATGGGCTGAATTTAACAGCATCATGGCTCAGTGATTTGCACTGTTGCCTCACAGCAAGAAGGTCGCTGATTCAAGTCTTGGATGGGCAATTTGGAATTTTTGTGTGGAGTTTGCATGTTCTCCCTGTGTTGGTGTGGTTTTCCCAATGACTGTAAAAAACATGGATGCTGCGACTCGTTCCAATTGAATGCTTTGAAGGCAAAACACCTCAAGACGGGCATAAACTGTCACAAAAGGGACTACCTGATGGAGCTAGAGGCAGAGCCCTAGAATCAAGCTTTCAACCAAACGCTTGTACGTTAAATCAACCACGCCCCTCAAACTTCTCATTTGACTGCCCGTATCTGCTCTATAACAAAGGCTCGCTAAATACATATAAGCCTTATGTTTAAAAACACGTAATAATACACGATTTAATAAAACAATATATGTTTGACTACAAAATAAACAATCTTTCATACACTCTAGCCTGAGTTAGACTCAGCTATGAGCACTAAAACATATCTCTCTTTCAATGGGTTGTTGGTATTTATTATTTTCATAGGGGTAGAAATAACATTTGTAAAAATATGAAAAATAACATATAAACAACAACATACATTTTTAGAAAGGGTATTTATTTTTTATAAGCGATCAACCGGATCCAAAACAATCACACAATAGATAACGATTTACCATGTGGGAAAAATCGTGCATTTAAAAGATAAATACAGCAATATTTATAAATATCAACAGGATATTTACACATCCCATCCCTGCACTATATAAAATAATCCTTATCAATTTGTACAATAAACTTTGCAGTATTAATACATCAACTGATGTCTATATGATATAGGCCTATCGACTGCTGCAACATCGCTTGTATATTGTTTATCATTTTTTTGCCCCTGTTTTCATTTGATTTATTCAGTGCCTTCATTATATCTGGCAAAGAGGAATTTACATTAATTTTAATGTTTATTAGGAGTTTTCAAATAAAAAGCAAACGATACATGGTGTATATAAATAATATATAACATTTACAGCTCTATTTGTTATATAGGATTCGGTTTCTAGAACATTATAGTATTTTATAATAGCAAATTCAGTAGATTAACTTAACAACATGCCTAAACTCAAAATGTCAGAGACGTCGTTTAAATCAAGTTCAAATAATGTTACAGGAGATCAATCTGGACATAGGCTAACATTAGCTTTGTCTTACTAATTATTATGTCAGACCCATAAAGAGAATTACTGCTAGATAACGATCAGCTGTATTTTCCCCGTCATGGCTAGGTGTGTATCAGCAAACTATTAAAGCCAGATAAAGCCCTCACTTCACCAAATAAATAGTGTTCCACCAGACCATGTAGGTCAGAAAGTATAGTTTACTGCTGAACTAATTTTATCATGGTAAAATAACACAGAAATCGAATAATAACACTTCAATCTCCTCCCGAATCTCCGACGGTCTGTTTAGAGAAACAGTCAATCAAGATGACACGCCCCGTTTTATAGCATTAAATTACTGGTTAAAAACATACTCTTTACAAAAATGAAGATCTGCACCTATATCGGCTTTATAACCTGTGTCTTAATTGATCAAAACCATCCTTCGGGACATTTTATCTAATTTTTTTCAGTTGTGCTCAAGTCTAGACTTGTACTGCAGCCAGCCCCCAGGGGGCGATCTAACGACCAGGAGCATCACTCAAAAGCAGGTGTGTGGCACACTTTGTTTCCTCCGGGTTCTCCGGTTTCATGCACTTGGGTGAATTGGAAGAACTAAATTGGCAGTGTTTCCCAGTACTGGGTTGCGGCTGGAAGGGCATCCGCTACGTAAAACATACGCTGGAATAGTTGGCGGTTCATTTTGCTGTGGCAACCCCTAATAAATAAATGAATGAATGAATGTATGAATGAATTCAGCCCATGTAAATTATTTGCAACTAGTTACCTTAAACAAATTATGAATGAATCATATGTTCCAGTGTGTATGGTGCAGATGTGCTCATATGCGTCTTTTATAAACCAGCAGCATAAATTACAATTGTTCAATATCTTTTTTGTCATTGAGGTTTTCTGTAACACTTTACAGATGTGGCCTTTAGAAATGCACGTCTCAGGAAAATTCTAGAAATTAGCTGACTCGATATACGTTACCAGTAGGTGGCAGTCGAGCTTCATTCTCAGTAGTGGCCAATTCTGAAGCAGTGGCCTAAAGCCTACACACAAAATCCATTAAGGTCCTTTCAGCTTGGAGGAGGGCTTGACGCCCGCGGGTGACTGTTTCTCCGTGAGGAGAAACGAGAGGCACGGCCACGATCATGTCTTCTTTTCTTTGACGTACTCTATGCTGAGAAACACTGAGATGAGTCACAGATTCACAGACTCCATAGCAGACGCAAGTTTACTACAGGCTGCCACAACCCTCAGTCTGATGACTCAGTGCGCTTTAATTTTCTTTTTAATTTATAATAGTGAGTTTTGAAGTTTTGGAGAGACGGGATGAAAGTTATTCTGTTATATATAAATTATATTTTAAAGTTTATCTACCTTAAATATAAAATAAATACATGACCAAAATAATGGTTTAAATAGGTAAACCTGCATATTTTGAAACAAGCTGTATTCTGGATATACAGTGGAGTTTGTTGTTGGATGCGCCACCTGGTGAAAGTTCTGTGAAGCACAACACATTTATTTAAATTCCAAGGAGCATTTGACGGCAAGCTGTGGCAAGCCACGGCATGAAATAAGGCAAGCTGTGGTAAAAAACACACATTTTTAATCTGCCACATCTGTACTGTAAGTTATTTTGTTCTTTTTTCCATATCCATTTTTAAGACTTCAATAAAGACTTACAATTCTTTAACCAATCAGGCAGCTATGAAGAGAATTGCAACTTTACCAAATTTGATTTGACACTTTTGAAATAGTTTAAAATCAGTCAAAATACAAAAGTGCAAGTCTATGTTCTAAGTGAGGGGTCACCAATCTTGTTCCTGGAGGTCCAGTGCCCTGCAGGATTTAGCTCCAACTTGCCTCAACACACCTGCCTGGGTGTTTCAAGTATACCTAGTAAGACCTTGCTTAGCTTGTTCAGGTGTGTTTGATTAGGGTCGAGGAACAAGTGTGGCGATCCCTGATCTATGTGGTTGTTCTCATGGAATAAAGCTTGACTAGCTTTTTAGTTATTATAAAACTATGTTCACACTACGAGTGACTCGCAGCGGCAAAGCGATCGTTCATTTTCAGCGGAGAATGAGCAACTATCAGCAACCTCCATCTATGTGCGCATCAGCGACCGTTGGACAGCAGGTGGGTGTGCCAAGCAATGCAACAAAGTTGAGAATACTTAAACCTTATGTAAATGAAGTATGACTTTCTTGAGCGACAGCCAATAGGAGCACCAGTAGAGCTCACGTGTTCCTTCTCAGCTCCCCAGAGGCTGGTTGTATTCTCCATGCTGTAGATCTACACAGACCTGCTTTTGTTGCATAGTCGCAATGACAGAGAACACAATTTTTCTTGATCATCTTTGTAATTAAGCATTTTCTGTACTGATTTATATTTATATTAGTGTTTTATTCTGAACAATGTTTACTTTCAGTGGCATGTAAACTCATTTGCTCTCCGTTAAATGTTACCTAAGCAACCTCAATGTGAGAACGCCCACAACAGTTTCAACTGCCACCCAGAGTGAAAGGCAGCTAGAAAGTCACTGGTAGTGTGAATGAGGCACAAGACTGAAGGGCTTTATTCTGTTAAAACAACCATTGACAAATTACAAGGCTGCTTGCAACAAAAGTAAACAATTAGACACAAAACATTCACCTGCTCTGTAATACTTAATTATTCAGTTACAGGATGGTATCAAACAGCCAACAACAGGGCATGACAGATAAGCAAAATACATACATAAATACTGATATGAATACACTCCCTAATGCCTTATTCACACTAGCAGTGACTTTGTAGCTGTCTGTCGCTCTGGGTCATGACCTGATCAAATGCAGGTCTGTGTAGTTCTACAGCATGGAGAATACAACCCACCTCTGAGTGAGCTGATAGAAGATCACGTGAGCTCTACTGATGCTCCTATCGGCTGTCGCTTAAAGTCACTCTTCATTTGCATAAAGATGAAGGATTCTCAACTTTGTCGTGTCGCTTAACAAGCCCACCTGGTCGCCAACGTCATTCGCGAAGACGGAGGTTGCCGGAAGTCGCTCACTCTCTACTGAAATAAATGGTCGCTGGTTGCTTTGCTGCAGCGAGTCACTCGTAGTCTGGTCAAGATGATTTGTAGTCCCTGGAGGAGTCTGTGTTATTACTTTCAGTTGTTTAGTGGGGACAACATATGTTGTGAAATGTTGGGATTGACAAATCAGAACCAAGTATTATAGAGATGAAGTGTTTTGAAATGTGCACTTTTGGTTTGATATGTGATGTAATTTGTATTGAAATATAAAGACAGGGTGGGATATAGTAGTAGCTCCTCCCCTTTAAAAAATACAGCCTATAGCTTTTGGAGTTTTTCATAGCTTTGCTGAGTTCAAGACCTTTTATTACGTTTGGCTAGCTAAAGCGATCTACTCCTGGGAGAGGGTTGAAATGAGGGGTTGTGCGATTTACTTCCAGAAGGAAAATTGGGGGGCATGTAATTAGAGCTCTAAAGCTTAACTTTTTGATCATAGGTGAAATATCGAATCTGTTAGAGACGTCCAATAGATTAATAGGTACCAAAAAAATCCACAGAGGTGGGGGGTGATCACCAGAATGCGGAAGTTCCAGAGTAAAATGAGAAAATATGATACACCGGTGTTTTGGAATATGGAAAAACTGTCTCTACGCTGTTTTCATCAGTTTTCATATTATTTGTTTCTATTTTATCTATACTTGTCTCTTTTATTCCTGTTTATGTAAAGCACTTTGATTTGCCTTTGTGTATGAAATATGCTACATAAATAAACTTGCCTTGCCTTAAAAATGATTCTATATTGATGCATCCGCAGCTGTATCCCTTCTAGTCTTTACCCAGTGAAAGTGGTTGAGCTCAAGCACAAATAGCAATAGCATCTCGAAGGGGGCGGGGCATGTCAGACACTAAAGTGCATTCGATTGGTCAGAAGATTTGATAAGAAACTGAAGTATGAGGTGAAGTAAAAAAAAAATATGATCCATTTAGGCGGTAGGGACAAAGTGCAAGCTTTGGATGTTTATATCTTCTCAATGTATGTTGTGCCACTGTTTTAGAGCACACACTAGCTTATAGATATCCTTAAGACAAACATACTGATACTAACATCTAAACAACTTTTTTGTTATAATAACAATAATTATTATTTATTTATTTATTTATTTACTTATTTACTTATTTATTTATTGCAAAAGTAGGGGGACTGGCTTGGTTGCACTATATATTATGAGAGTGGTTGGAGCTACAATCTTCATTTGCACACTTTGCTTGCTGATTGGTGGTATTTTCTATCATCATTGTTAATGTAGTAATTCTGCTCCAATTCCACTGTTAAACATCACTGTTTAAAAAATGTAGTAAGTATTTAGTAGTAGAGCAGAAATGTGAATAAATGAACAGATGGGTTCATTAAAAGCACGTACCGCAGAGCTCACAACAAGTCTGTCTTTAAAGGTTTATCAGTTGTTATTAAAAATTAATTCCCCGATGGGAGAAAATGAAGGGAGTTTTTACTTCTAAAGCATTTACTGATGGTGAGAGATATCATATCTGTAAGGAAATATCATGTATTGTATAATAAATCCATGGCAAAGCGCATGAGAGCAGGTCTTAGTTTCTAGTTGTACCACACAATCTGCTGTTTGCTGTCACTATCTGACTATTTTTCTAGCAAGATGATTGACTGTAATGATTGTACTTTCAAAAAGTGACGTTTTAATACTCTCAAGGCATGCTGTAATCATTTGAATACTGTTTCACATCATAGCAACACCCTCAGCTGTGACTGTATTTCCAATGCAACACATCCTATGTTGCTTTAAGCTGACAGTACACTTTTAAAAAGATAGGAAATAAAAGAACGAGATAACAACGTTGTGACTAGACTAAAAGCCCCCCAAACTGAATGACCGTTTTATGTAATGATGTTCAGCAAGACAATGCTAAAGATGCAAATCTAGTCCTAATAGACGACAGTGGTTAATTTACGACTCGCTCGGTCAATCCTTTTCATATTGTGCAGACCTCCAGCAACTCAGTTCATTAACATCAGGCCTCAAAGCCTGGTGCTTAAACATTTTAATTAAAAGACTAAAAATCTATAACATCAGATTAAGCGTCCTGAGGCTCAAAGAATACAGTTAAAGACCAGCTGAGGTCTTTGCATGGCTTTTTTTTTTTCTTCAGGTTTCAGGTCTGTTATGTCTAAATATATTTGAAGATGGGAAATCGGAGTATCAGAAGACTAATCTCTCTTAGATCAGGTTCGACTCTTAAGATGGTTATTAGAACACTTGCCTCCTAATTGGAGCACTAATAAGTTTCTAAATGAATATTTAAAAGTCTAAAGACAAACTGTTTAAATAAATGACGTGAAGTCAAATGAAAATTTAATTAAGTGTAAATAGAAGATCTATTTATTTACTTGACACATTTGTCTCATCTATTTATCCTTTCTCTTTTATAAGCTGGTCTCCTCACAAGTAATATAAGGCATGCAGATGTATTTTTAAAGGTTCAGGATACCCTCTAGTACTTTTTTAAAAAATTGTAACGTGTGTGTGTGTTATGAGCATCAGTTAAGACATTGTTAGCACCTGTTAGCTTTAATTGTGGGAAAAACTGAATAATTTTGAGCTTTTGTTAGCTAATTTCATCTTCTGGGTTTAAAGTAATTTTTGGGGCGGGATCAAAATTGGTGACATAGCGCGAATCTGCTAGTGGAGTGATGATGCGACGGTTTCTCATTATTATTTATACCTGAGTTTTCTTATCCTATGAGAAGACTCTGCTTCTTAACTATTCATGAGAGCACGTGCTTTCCAAAGGCGAGGAAGACCTGCCTAGCTGTGAGACCCAACAAATGGGTGAGACCACACAAGGTACAGGTCATATGTGTTTGCTTCCATGATCCATGGGGTTTGCTGCATGTTTTACCCCGCGATTCTTTGCAGATACAGCAAAGCTGTTGGTTTGCAGCAAGCATTTTTGTCAGGAGAGCTGTACGAGGATTGGAGAATGGCAAATGTTGTGTTTTATCAGTTGAGTTTGTTACCATTCAGACACATCGTCTATATTCGTGCTGCTGTGCTCGCCTATGTTTAAAATCCTCCAGATTACCAGCAGGGCTAATGGTTGGAATAGACAGGGCAAGAGACCTGCTGCACCTCTATCCCATGTGTCTGCATTCAGACCCAGGGATTGAGGAGAGAAGTCCTCCTCATTTATAGTATTTCTATAACACGATTTTCTATAATGATATAACAAATTGTGGTTATGTGTGTATGAAAATACGAATAACAAATGTAGCAAGACATTAAATTACTTTTTATTTCTTCGCATTTAACTCTGTAAACTATAAAATCATGTGTCTCCTCACAGTTTGTCTCATTTTTTGAGCCAACTGACAACAGTTGTTTGATCCCCTCTTTTTCCCCTGCTCTCCCGGCTACACCCACTCCTCAGTGCTCCCCGCCCCACCCAGCATTTTTTGAAAAAATTCTGAGGTAGACTTGAACTGAAAGAGGGGGGTTTCTTGACCCTTTAAAAAGTTAGCTAAACTGTTATTTACAGTCCTATAATTTATTTGCATGTGATTTATTGGGCCAGTGGTTAGCATTGTCTACTTAGTTTTTTCCATTGATAGCCATTTAAAATCAGCTATTTAATTTGAGCTATTTCAAATTCATTGATTCAATCATTTTCTTTTCGGCTTAGTCCCTTTATTAATCTGGGGTTTAATTTAAAAAATGTAACTTATCCAGCATTTGTTTCACGCAGCGAATGCCCTTCCAGCTGCAACCCATCACTGGGAACACATACACTCTCATTCCCGCACACATACACTATGGACAATTTAGCCTACCCAATTCACCTGTACCATATGTCTTTGGACTGTGGGGGAAACCGGAGCACCCGGAGGAAACCCACTCGAACGCAGGGAGAACATGCAAACTCCACACAGAAACACCAACTGACCCAGCCGAGGCTCAAACCAGCGACCTTCTTGCTGTGAGGCGACAGCACTACGTACTGCGCCACTTCATCGCCTATTTCAAATTTAAATACTTTTTTTGTTTTAGTCTTGTCAGCTGCCATGTTGATCACTATGATTACTTGGCTGTAGAAGTTAAATGTTTAGCTTATGTTAAAAAAGTATTTGTCTTTGTGTAAGTATATATAAAACACAAGGAACATACAGTAACGCAAAAGCACACTAGTCACAATGTCTAAAATAACATGCTGCCATTATGTAAAAATAAATTTAAAAAAATAAAAACAAATATATCTATAATACTGTTAAACAGTATATACTACTACTACTACTACTACTACTAACAATAATAATAATAATAATAATTATTATTATTATTACTATTATTATTATTATTATCTAAAACAGCAAAACAATTAATTAAACTTAACTAACATATATGCATACATAGCAATGCAAAACAAAAATAAATACTTTTTTAAGGCCAGTCATGCATCTTTTATTATTGAGGAAAACTACAAAAGAAGTTTCCCTTCTGAATTCATATTTGTTTACAGCCCTCTATAAGCTATCCTCCTTAAAAAAACAGGGGAAGATGTATTTGCCGCATGTTAATGGTGCTCTATAATGAAAATCTGAGTAAACCAAGCATAATAGAATAATAAGAGATCAGTATATAGAAATGGGTATACCGTGAGCCTCAGACACAACTGTTTCCTTGTTTTCATGTAAAATCCATGAGTTTAAAACCCTGGTGGACCAACGGGCCAATCAGAACACTAAGCAAACTGTGACGAGACTCACAGGCCATGCCCTCATCATTTGCATGTATGACTACTTTAGGTCGTTCATCCAGACCTGACAAGCAGCTGACATCATGAAGAGAAAAATAAAATATGGAGCTCTAAGATCATTAATATGCATACCTCAGACTGTTTGATAAGCCACAAGGTTTTCTAGTAAGAAAACATTGATACGTTCCCTCCCTTTGTTATTTTATTTAGGTAATATTTAACTTACTATATAGGACTTTAATTTTGAAAACACGAGCGCCAAATTCTTTACTATGCATTACTGAGCATTGACCGCATGAGACATGTTCAAAATCGCTTCAGAACGCAAAATGCAAAATTTGCAGATTATACATTCATTTATCTCCACTCTGAATAGGCATACAATATGTTTAATTGCATCTTTTGTTAATTTATTGTAAAATTTGATGCGTGTGTTTCAACAAACACATGTAGACTGCTGAATTATCTGTCATCTGTTCATGCAGAGGTTAATACTAACTACTGGCTGTTGCCTTTTTACAACATAGCTTCAAAATACAAAGCGATACATCTAGGCATGTCCCGATCAGGTTTTTTTGCAATCAAGTCAGAGTCCAAGTCATTTGATTTTGAGGATCAGTACTTCTTAGTACTTCTATAATACATAAAAAAGAATAAAGAAGAGCGAAGAAACCAGATCCAGGATGTTCTTTTTTTTTTTTTTTTAGTTCACCTTATTTTAACATTCAACAACTCTGTTAACAAACAGAGCACTTCTGTGAGGTAGCTTGAACAATCAAGTAATAAATAACATCAATTATTCACTTTTGGTGTTTAGCGCAACAGTAAAGATAAAATAATAATATAAAACAAATAGCACCTCGACTTAAAATAGCTGACAATGCCAAGTTTACATATCTCACAGTTTGCTATGGCTCTGTTGTCGTCATCAACTTTATAACACCTCCAGACCTCAGACATTTTACGCTTCAAGCTGCTTCCGTGTTCTAATTGGCCAGCATTTAACCAATAGAAGTCTGTGCAACAAATTGATGTCATGCTGCACATGTTGCTGTTTCTGTGTGAAGTCAAGAACGAGGTCTAACACTGTGCTACTGCATAGGTAACATCCAATTCTGATCGAGTCTGAAACTGCATGATCGTGCCCGATTTCCGATCATGTGATCAGAGCTGGACATCCCTAGATACACCTCTATCACTCTCTTTTGTCAAGTTCAATTATAATTTAGCCTTTATCAACATGAGATCTGGTGAGCAAATAGGTAAGCGTTACTGTGATGGGTTTATGTTTGTCCATGTTCAGCGTACATCACGCTATGTGTGTGTGTCTGTCTGTAAGAGCTGCACATCAGAGCGGGGCTCATTAATATTCATGACATGAACCATATATGGTCAATCATGGACCTTCTGATTTTAGTGGTATATTTTGGAGTAATAAATTAGTATATAAAACCATTTTTGGAGATTTTTTTTTTAACTTGCTGAAGCCATAAACCAACTATTTAGATATCAGAGAACAATTTAAATACAAATTTAAAAAAAGAGGAACAATCAAGAGAAGGGCAACGCAGTTTCTGTGTGGAGTTTGCATGGGTTTCCTCCGGGTGCTTCAGTTTCCCCCACAGTCCAAAGACATGCGGGAACAGGTGAATTGGGTAGGCTAAATTGTCCGTAGTGTATGTGTGTGTAAATAAGTGTGTATGTGTTTCCCAGTGATGGGTTGCAGCTGGAAGGGCATCCGCTGCATAAAAAAAATGCTGGATAAGTTGGTGGTTCATTCTGCTGTGGCGACCCCAGATTAATAAAGGGACTAAGCAGAAAAGAAAATGAATGAATGAATCAAGAGAAGCAAAAACAATGGAAAATTTTAGTTGAAATTTTGTAGGTTGTCTTTTTTTTTTTTGCAATATTTTGCATGAATTTAATTGAAGAATCTTTCAATTTCTAAATATGTTCGGTGACTAAAATATTATTTTCATGAATATATCTTTAATAAATCTGTTTTGTTTAAATGCACCAAAATACATTGCCCATATTCACTGAGAAATGGATAAAAATATTTATTTTCAAAATGGCCTGTACTCAATTATGCTGAGCACTATACATCCAGCACAATCTTTGATAACATTGCTTCTTCATACATTGTTATCAGCCAACTGCCTAGTAGCACTTTTTCCCTACTACTGTACCAACACCACATTTTACTCACATGTGATGTTTTAGTCATGCGTTTGAGCATTTAAGTCCCTTTATACAGCACACATACAACTATAGGAGAGCCATTATAAGTGTTTAAAGATCTTCTGGTCCCAGCTGTGTCCGAAATCACCCCAGGGTCATCAACAGCATATCAGCACAAGTCTTAAAACCCTGGCCACAGCACTCACTCATTGTCAGCTGTAACCCATACAGAGCAGCTCCCCGAAGTTTGATATGATGGGATCAGGCAGGGGTCTGCAGGAGCCTGAGTTGGCTGATGGATGATGGTTTGAAGGCTAGCCAGATGATAGATATGGACTGGAACATGTCCGCTGAGTTACTGCCAGAACTGACAGCTCAACACAATGGTGATGTCTGTAAAGATCTGTACGTCTGAATGCGTGTATGACAGCGAGAGACGGAGCAGGGATATGGAGCAGAAAGAAGTGTGTTTTTTGGGTGGTTCTGATGTAAAATTCTCTGGAATATTCATGCGGATCCCACAGGGGAGTTTAATTTAGGCTACATTGCTTTTCTTAGATATAAAGAGGAAATAAGATCCCTTATGATGATGATCATTTCATGTTAAAGCTTCAAAACGCAGAGCAGTTTAATCAGTGTGAATGTGTTAAATATTGATATACCCCAGATGCACATCCATGCAAGGGCTTCCTGCTGGACACTTATTACGTGGAGAGTTTCTGTGTCTTTTGGGATGATCTGAAGTGGGCACCATTGGACAGATTCGAATGACCGGTAATTGCCTAATCTGATTCTGATATGTTTCATACCAAGCCTCAGTCGGGGGAAATAAAGTGCATCCGCTAATATTTCCTTCCTTCTTTTGCTTAATTTTATATCTTTAACCTATTTTAAACATAAATATGCATACTTTGCTGCATTTTCTCACTTATCCCTTTAAGCCTGCTCTACCAAATGGTTGACCATATTTTGACAGTTTTAAATAATGACTGTTAAAGTCATTTACAGGTTGTTTCTCAATACCAAGTACGCAAAGTTTGGACTTGCGTCCTTGGAAGTTTAGAATTGCCAAGTTCAGACTTGGAAGAACAAACTACCGAGGATGCAAGAAGTCGGGTACTTCTTCAAATAGAACGGCAGTGTACTTTATAATGTCACTTACCTCACCATGGATTCAGCGTTTTCACTGTACATTAACAACACTGTAAAAATGGCCGTGATTTCAACGATAAAAAACTGTAAAAATGCTAAAGTACAAATTCGTAACCTGGTTAACGGTATGTTTCCTTAATGTATACGGCGAATAACCATAAATTGACTTTCCCAGAGTTCCCTGCATGGCACATCACTTTTTATTCTTTTTGTTGACATTACCAAGGATCTTTTTAGTTGTTTCCCCATCAGTTATTTACATTAGAGATTTATGTTACATTTAATGTTGATAAACACTGTTTATTTCATAACTTTAATTTTATGCGTGTTACCATACTGGTGTTTAGTAGCTGTGTGTATGACACTGAGCACCTTTTATATGTTGATACTCTTTTCTGCTTGTGGGAAATGTTGTTTGTGATGAGTATTGGTTCATTATGTAACTTCCTCCTCACCACCATATCATATGGCTGTGCTATTGTGTCTAACGGTTTAACAAAAGATGTGTAGATGTTGGTTATTCAAAATACGGAGATATTACCTCTATAGATGAATAAAATATGGTAGTTTACCATATAAACGAGAAATTACTTTTATGGTTTGTACCGTATTTTTAACGGTAAAGTACTGGCAACCACAGCTGCTGGTTTTTTACCATAAATTTTACGGATTTATTTTTTACAGTGAATAAAATGATTATATAAATCACAGCCTTATAATTAATATTATATTAATATTATAAATCTATATTTTTGATTTAAGAAAATATAAATGTAAATAACCATACATGTGAAGACTCGTGTCTTTAATTATCAGATTTAATAAACTACAATGGACATTATACAAGTATAAAGTACAAAACATGAATAATAGGAAATAAAGATAACGTTAAGCAATTTGTTAAATAAAGACAAACAGTGTCCAACACGGTAACATAAAGACAATTTTGAAACATAACAAAATAACACTGCCAAAATAATACACCTGAGAACAAATAATAGATTTAAAAGACCAAAGACTGTACGTTAAATATGCACAAGATGTATTAAATATCATGTTTTAACTACAATGGAGAGATGAGATCCAGCGGAACATCCATGATGTACTGGCCGATGTAAAGATGCTCTCGGCGGGGGAGGTGATGACGGAGCTCCCGCTGACAGGCTGGGGGTCAGTCCGCATAAGCTGAGGCTCATCGTCAAAGATGCGTTATCTTTATAAACAAACTGCCGATTCGATTAAAACAACCACATTCTCACCTGAAAACTCTTAAAACTTTATTTTGTGACACAACAGAGGAGTATTTTTAAAGCCGTGGAACAGGACATCAACATGACGTCAGATTGACGTTGTATCCAAACATTGTGGGACGTTGCATTTTGTTTGAAAATAAAAATCGTGTTGAAGTCAGATCCCAACGTCAGGTCAAAGTCCAATGTCGAACAGATGTTGCATTTTAGTTACTTTCTAACGCAACCTGAAAACCAACAAAATATCAATGTCTAATGATGTTACAGCTTAAAGTTGTGTAAACGTTACCAATATGATGTCGATCAGATGTTGGATTTTGGTTCCCATAACTGACGAATAAATGTCAGTATTTGACGTCAATATGAAGTTGGTTTAAGATCTTGGCTCGACATTGGATTTTTGTCACTTTCCACACAACCTAAAATCAACAAAATATCAACAATATTTCACTTCGTTATTGGATGTCAAAATAACATTGTCCTTAGATGCTGGCAACCTAAATCTAATATTAACTTCTTATGACTTTATTTATGAATTTATTAATGTTATCTTGTAAAAAAAAATAATAATAAATTCTCAAGTTACAATAGTTGAAGCTCAATCCATAAAATATTCTAACATTATGACTTTTATAATGAAAATGTAGCCATTTGCCTTTTTCTTTTTCTTTTAATGCTAGTGTGTGCTTAATCCAAGTTACATTTGTTGCTGTTTTGGGTTTTGACTCTTGACAGTCTGAAAAGTTAGATAATAGCAATAATACATAACAGATTGTAACACACGTTTAGCTTTAAATTAGTATTTATTAGCTTTTTTTGTAATGTATGCTTTTGTGGAAAAATTTTTTTCAATGTAAATACTTTTAGGTTACTTGTAGTGTAGCTAGCTACTTTTTTTAGAAGTGTAGTTTAAAGGTACAAGTCAACAGTTTCAGAGGAGCTTCCCCAACATTGGATATTACCTACATTTATCACCTAAACCCTTGTTTACCCTATGTCAATGTCTGCATTGTTAGAAATTCAAATTAAATATTTGTTTTTCATATTTGGGATCATGAAGATGCATATTGTAATAGCGATCTATTCCTCCCAGTTGCAGCCATTTCCATAAGGACTAAGCACAAAGGATTTGACGAATAAAACCACAAACTTGCAATGTAACAGTTTACTTTTCGTTTGTCAGGATACAACAAAAATAAAAAAAAACAAATGTAAGATTTACATATTTCCAAGCTTCAATGTAAATATGGTTTCGAAGAACGGTCAAAAGACTATCTACCATCAAGCCCCTTCCTTCGTTTTTGTCTTTTTTCCTGGTTGCTTACGCAACATATGACGTATGGCATTAGTTGACATATGAAACATTATGTACATAATATCACAAAATTTGCAAATCAAATGCTGTATCAAATAACTAAAACTATATATCTCAATGCAAATAATACAACATTGTAGAAAAATATTGCAAACCTTATTATGGCTCTAACAAATACAACATTCAGTGCTGCAAGACAGGCTTATAAAGTGATTTTCATTACATTAATGTATTTTACAGATCCTTTTATGTGAAGTAATTTCCAGTGTATTTATGGCTAACATTTTTTATCAGCTCATGCATATGTTAGATATGTTAATTTTGCTGGCAACTTACCTAGAATTCCTTTTCCACGCCTGTTCACTTCAAAAGGGTAAACCAGAAAATACAAAGGTTGTGTATGGGTGTGTGTGAGAGAGAGAGAGGGGGGGGGTGTATTGTTAAATGACGTTTAAATATTGTTTGCATCAATTATGACATGTTCTATTTTATTGATTCATGAATTTATGTATTTTTAAATTTATTTGATAGTATTTTATGTTAATAATTCTTGTTTAGTTTGTTTTTTTTTATAATTTGTGTGATTTTATTTATTTATTTTTATTTGTGAATCACTTTGACTGACAATATAATACCTATATAGTTTATCTGCCACATGATTTTCAATCAACAGCTATATGTTAATGAAAAATTAAATAAAACATCAATAGAGTCACCTTTATCTGTTTCTAAGAAAACTGAACACGCTTTTTAGCATCGCTCACTGGACATTTCACTTGCTACGAAGCACGCAAGCTGTGACGTAGTGTCTTTTTTTTTTGCCACAAGAATGCATTTTTCATGAGTCTGGGTTTGATTTCCTTACAAGAATGTTTCCATATTTCCTCTAAAATGAAATAAAGTGCCAAATTATCCCATCATTCAGAATGGAACTAATTTGGTTTTTCAGCTTCTGTAGTTTGCTGTAGGTCTGTGTGGGCTCCTGTGATCAGGACAGCTTTTCAAAGCAGACCTCAAAAACAAGTAGCATGATGGGAAGCGACTGAGCGTTAAGAGGGAGCGCCAGGGGCGACACGTTAGCAAAGAGGGCCACAAAACTCTGCATCCCAGTTGCCAGGCAACCAGCCGAACGGTGCGCGTGTATACAAAAAGACGAGCCGGTTTGACTGCGAGGCAAACGCACAACTCAAACACTCAGTTATGCAGAGCAGAGCGGCGCATGCATGATTATTTAGAGACTAAAAAAAGAGCCTGGAAATTGCTCTGCAGCTCTAATTGTGAATTTCAGGGAACATAAACTTCAGAGTCATTTTGGGAAGGCTAATTGTGACAAAGCAAGAAACACAACTGAGAGGCTTTGCTTAAAATAGAGAGTGCAATTAGCTAAAATAAGTAGAATGATCATTTATTTTAATTAAATTACGCCTAGTAATTTATGAAAAATAATAAAGTAATAATCCATTTGGCTTCAGCTCAAACTGCGAATATTTTTATACGGTGCATGTATAATAATGTTGCATTTATACTTGATTTATTTTGTTTTACTATATTTTAAGACAGTGCTTTGACTATTAGGCCCATACTTGTCCATGGTCATTAAACTGTGATTTATTTATTTTAATATATAATAAATATAAATGGTGCACACAAAAATACCGTTCAACTTTACTTAACAATGGAATATACAGTGCTTATTTATTTACTTACTACTTTAGCTATTATTAATTTGTAAATGAACATAAATACCCTCAACTAAATTACTTAGTAAAACACACACACATACCTACAACTCCCCTTTTACTTAATAAATTGTAAATAATTTGAGAAAAAGACATATTAATCCAAACAGTTTTTTTTTAAAGGGTCACGAAACACCAAAACACATTTTTGAGCTGTTGACAGTCATATATGTGTCCCATGCTGCTAAAAACACTATTAGGACACATATATTACAGAAAGAAGTGAAAATTGGTTGTTTTTGCGTTACGAGTAAATTCGTTCTTCTGGTTTGAAACGAATTTTTGAAGCTGCGTCACGGCGATTAGATACTTGCATGTATTCCAGCATGGAGAGTGGATGTCTGTCCCTGCAATTGCATTGTGACATCTCTGAGCGTGCTGCATTAATTCATGAGAAAGACTCAGCGCGCTCTATTGTGTATGTGTTGCAACTTCATTAATATGCATAATAGCTTCGAAGACTGTTTTTACCTGATACAGTGTTCAGACGGCAGAGACGCCACGTTGTGTTGCCAAAACATGTGGAAGAACAAGAACTGTTTGGAGACACTGGTCGTCAGTGTTGCGTTTTTAAATGTGCTGCATAGAAGGTTTTGTTTTCATTTTCCGCTATGGGAGCGCAGCTGGACTCACATGTGGATTACAGTGCACACGAAACCCAGAAAAAATACGTTTGTATGGAACATTTTTTACCCGAGAGCTTTTTGCATCTGGAAATGGTGAAATCCGGATTTGCTGCTCCTCTTCTTTTAAAACAGACGTGGCTCCAGTTGGTGTTGATTGTTCTATCTCTAAAGATTTGGAAAGTAAGCAATCAGTGGTCTTTGTTTGTTTATTCAGATGGCAAAGTTAGTTAGTATCGTCAGCAGTACTCTTTCAGTTTTTAAAGACAAACCTTAGTCAAAATAATTTCTAAGTTAAGTTTACAGTACGTTAATTTCACTACAATATTATGGACTGAAAGATCTGCTGTAAATGCTTTTCTCCGAGTGTAAACATGTAAACACTGCAATCAAACTATTACCGTTGTGTAGGGTTTTCGCTGCATTTTGTGACAGGAGAGTCTATACACACGGCTTTCTGACATTACCTATTGAGTGCATCTAAGTTACAGAGAAATGCGGAGGTTTTTTTTTCTTTTATACGACGTGTATGGTATCAAACATTCCATTAAAACTACACTCTTTCAGTAGTTCCTCATTTGCGATACCTGGTTTGTCACGGGGGGCAAGCATAAAATGTTCCTGAATGGAAGTGAAAGTGCCAAACTGCAGTTAAAGTTAAATTCGATTACTGATGTCCATGTAAACAGTCACTGTCTTTCTCTTCTGCATCTGTGTGTTTGTTTGTGAATAGCAGCGCATGCCCAAACGAAAACTCCCATCTTTATTCAAAACCTTCCCTCTTTCCCTCCCCCAACACTCTCACCTAAACAGAGCTAGACACACCCATTTTCCTGACTTTTTCCAAACTAGAGATGAGAAAACACCCTGCTAAAACAGGGTGTTTCATGGCCCTTTAAAGGGCACCTATTTTACCCCTTTTTCAAGATTTAAGAAAAGTCTTTTGTGTCTCCAGAATGGGTCTGTAAAGTTTTCAGCTCAAAACACCCATCAGATTATTTATTAAACCTTTCAAAATTGAATTTCTAGTCTGAACACAATGTAGCTGTTTTTGTTGCCTGCACCTTCAATGCTAGTTCTCCCCACTCACCATTCCTATCAGAGTGTGCCTCAATCTCTGTCTGCATCAGATAAAAAGCACAGTGACAGACATGAAGCAGATCTCACGTAATGTTTGTGAGAAATACTACAGTAAGAACTTTCCCAATTATTATTAGATTTATTTGTTCTGGAGTTGCAATGATGAGTCACACACAATGTCATTACAAAGTTCATGCACGCACACACACATACACACACACACACAGAGTGTACACAAACAGCGTGCGTGTTTAAATTTGCACTGTTTTTGCTCACAAATGTGACAGGATACACATTAATATCCACTGCTGTATGGATATCCATTATATTGATGTACAAAATAAACCTGATTTAACATCCACAAACCGGGATTGAAGCTTCTTCTTTTATAATTGTACTAACATGCGGCTGATAAAATAAAGACAGTAAAATCGCTGTAATTCATTACAAACATGCACTGTTTTAAACTTGTAAAACTTATTCTTGATCACATTTGATGATGATTGATGATCCCAGAGAGCTGAATAGATCTTTTAATCCCAGTTGCTTTGTGCACGCCCTGTCTTATTGATATGATTATACGCATTACTACGAAGACATGTTAATATGCAGCTGTCAATAAAATCGGTGGGAGGGGGAAACCACACTCATGGGTCATGTTGTAGTCATTAAAAACTAAGCAAAAAAGTAAAAATAGTGGAATTTGGTTTTATGGTAGCAACACTCACTATGTTTAATACACAATATCAATGTCAAAAACACTATTTTACTACTTACTAATTGACAACAACTTTTCTGACAGCCGACACTGAATTTAGGATACAATTTTTCTTAGCCACTCTTTATTTGAACTGATACAAATATGCATGAGTCAGTATAATAATATGTTGCTCCAGCAATGTTTATTTGTTTCTCAGAAAACTGAACACATTTTTAGCATCGCTCACTGGACATATCACTTTAAAATCTTAAAAAAATATATATGCAAGAAGTGACAGTTTAAATTTTTATTAAATTTAATTCATTTTAATTTAATTTGATTTGATTTAATTTAATTTAATTTAATTTAATTTAATTTAATTTAATTTAATTTAATTTAATTTAATTTAATTTAATTTAATTTAATTTAATTATTATAAATATTAATATAGGCAAAATGAGCAAAAATGTAGAGATACATTTATGTAAAAGTATATACATATCATGTTTATTCAGCTAAATACATATTTCTATAAACTATACAGTGGCTCATTATCATTATCTATAAGCATATAGCTAAGAGCATTAAAGCCCTTGAAATGGAGTTTCAATTGATTTTTCTCAACTAAAGCCAGAGTGAAAATATTAAATAAATAAATAAATAAATAAATAAATAAATAAATAAATAAATAAATAAATAAATAAATAAATAAAACATATTTATTTATTTATTTATTTATTTACTTAAATTGTCAGGTTGTGTTTTTTAACAAGAATGTTTCCATATTTTATCCTAAAAGAGAAGTATCAACCCATGCAAAACTGTCACTCACTAGTTGAAAACCCCTGTTTTTAGATATCACAGTCAAGAACTATAGAGGAAAAATACTGTGAACCCCCACCTTTATTAAGAAGATTTCACAGGTCATAAATCCCTATAGAATATCACTCATTTTCCCCCCAAGACACCATAAATGTGGTTTTAATGTTTGCGGGGTAATTAGGTTAAACTAGGGTAGAATGGCAGTGTTTTTGCCTTAGGTGCATGGTTAATGTGTACGGAATTATATTTCAGACTAAATCATGAGGCTTCAAATCTAATCTGGAGCTGGGCATGATTTGCATAATGTTCTCTTTTTAAATATGTATATTAATAAGCAGACGAGGACATGGGAAGTGGAGTACATTAGCATGCTTTTAAAGGAGCTTGTGTGATCTGCGATGTGGCCCGGCCACAGTCTCTGCAACGCATTCAAATGGAGCTTCTGGGTCCTTAATGAGCCTGGGCCGAGGGGAGGCTGACATGATTAAGAACTGAATTCCAAATGATAATATTTTCACTGTGGTTTTAGTTGAGAAAAGTTGTTTATGTATAAAAGTCAACCAGAATCCATTTCAAGGGCTTTAATGGTCTTAGCCATGTTCTTATGCTTAGATAATAGATAATGAGAATGAGACACTGTATACTGTATAGAAAGATGTATTTAGCTGAGTAAACATGATATATATATATATATATATATATATATATATATATATATATATATATATAAGCATAAGGGCACGGCTAAGACCATTAAAGCCCTTGAAATGCATCAACACATTTTTTCCCATTTTGCCTTTAATAATATTTATAGTGAATCAACAGTGTCAGTGAAGAGCATGTCTGCAATGAAATGTGTCATATTATGCTTAAAGAAAACAAAGAAAATGGTACTTTTTTCTGTTATCACTATTAATCAGAATGTTTATTATCTGAAATGATGCAAAAGGGGCAAAAATACCATTTAAATGTGTTAAATTAGTTAGCTATTAGTTAATAAGCTATTTAACCTATAGCAAAGCAAGAGTTGGCAATTTATATTTCAAACAAAAAATGTTCAAAATCTATAAAAAAAAAATAAATAAATAAATAAATAAATATGAATTGTAAAAAAAAATGCTTGGTTAGATTGCTTAGCAAAAATATTTCTATATTTATCCAATAAATAAATAAACAAATTAATTAATTAATATTAATTTAAAAATAGCCAGGTTTGATTGCTTAAAGTAATTCATGTTTATCCAATAAATAAATAAATAAATAAACAAACAACTAAACAAATAATATGCATTTGAAAATGCTAGGTTGTATTGCTTAACAAAAATATTTCCATGTTTCCTATAAATAAATAAATAAATTAATAAATAAATGTAATTAATTAATTAATTAATATACATTTAAAAAATGCCAGGTTAGATTGCTTAATAAAATATTTCCATGTTTATCCTATAATTAAATAAATAAATATGATTTTTTTAAAAAGGGTTACGCTGGGTTGCTTATAAATATTTCCATGTTTCTCCTATAAATAAATAAATAAATAAATAAATAAATATGCTAGGTTGGATTGCTTAGCAAAAATATTTCCATGTTTATCCTATAATTAAAAATAAATAAATAAATAAATAAATAAATAAATATGTTTTTTTTCAAAGTATTAGGTTGGGTTGCTTATAAATATTTCCACGTTTATCCTATAAATAAATAAATAAATTAATTAATTAATTAATTAATTAATTAATTAATTAATTAATTAATTAATTAATTAATTAATTAATTATTTAATTAACAACTAGATAACTAAATAACTAACTAACTAAATAAATATGCTAGGTTGGATTGCTTAACAAAAATATTTCCATGCTTATCCTATAATTAATTAAATAAATAAATAAATAAATAAATAAATAAATAAATAAATAAATAAATAAATAAATGTTATTTTGGTCATACAAAAAGTATTTTGGCTTCATTTTTATCACCAGTTTGAATTATTATTATTTTATTATTTATTGGTTTGTTTGATGTTTGTTTTTTTATTGCATATTGCATTTATTGCTATTTTATTCATAGTTTTAATTTAATTTAGGTTAAAGTTTAAATCTCCTAATTTCTTCTTAAACTAAATGAAAAATAATGTATTTCCCTGCAAAATTTGCTAAAATAAAATGTTTAATCCATTCATTCTTTCGTTCGTTCATTCATTTATTCATTCATTCATTCATTCATTTCAGCACAAGTAGTTTATTTTTAAGTAATAAGAGCCTTTAATAATTTTTGTTTTAATCTTTGGATAATGACAGAATTCAAGTTTTTGGGTGAATATTTATTTTAAGGACACTCTGTACAAATCAAGTATTAGCTACAGTATGACTGCTTTGCATGGAGTGTTTTCTCATTTTCAGACTAAATTAGAATATTTTGGGTGAATGCCTGATCCTTATGAAGCCCTGCTACTGTTTGAAAACTATTGGCCATTATGATAACTCTTATTTGATTGCTATCTTCGTCCTCTAAGAAGGTCAGTTAATTCTGGTCCACTTCAATCATCATCTGAAATTAAGTTGTACGACCTCAGGCCAATCATTTATATTTAAAAACACACCAGCAGCTATTTGAACCACTGTCAGTGTCCAGGTGTAATGTATTGTATTTTAGGTTGGTGGTGCAGAACAAAAAATACAAAATCTGCCCACATATAAATCAATGAGCTGTATCCTAAGAATAACCAAGTGGATTCCACTAACATTCTAGATGTTTCTCCAGAAGAAAAAATATTATCAGACATACTGTGAAAATTTCCTTGCTCTGTTAAACTTAATTTGGGAAATATTAAAAAAATAAAATAAAATTTAAAGGGGGACTAATAACTCTGACTTCAACTGTATATGTTATTGTTTAGGCGTCACGGTGGCGCAGTGGGTAACATGATCGCCTCACAGCAAAAAGGTCACTGGTTCGAGTCCCGGCTGGGTCAGTCGGCATTTCTGTTTGGAGTTTACATGTTCTCCCTGTGTTTGCGAGTTTCCTCCAGGTGCTCCAGTTTCCCCCGCAGTCCAAAGACATGCGCTAAGGGTGAATTGGATTATCTAAATTGGGCATAGTGTATGAATGTGTGTGCATTTGAGAGTGTATGGGTGTTTCCCAGTACTGTGTTGCGACTGGAAGGGCATCCGCTGTGTAAAACATATACTGGAATAATATACTGGCGACCCCTGATAAATAAGCTGAAGGAAAGTGAATGAATATAAGCCAAAGGTGAATGAATGAATCAATGACTACAATTATTGTTTCAATGAGATCTTGTATATTGTAGATAATGTATTTTTATATACAATGAGAAAATGTATATTTCAGGCTGGATGCTTGGCCATTTCATCTTATACAAGATCCATTGGGAGGGTGATAATGCTAATGGACCTGTCAGACAAATGCCGCTCACTTTAACATTAACTTTTCAGAATAACTCTGTCTATCATTGGGTGACAAGCTGTTATAATACACTGAAAGCATTGTGTAAATAACATATATAATATGTAATCAATACAACGTATCTCTAATACAACAACAAACTCTGTATTGCATCGGATGTCAATCCTTCACTGTAAATTCTAGTGCTCGATGTTTCTGCGACCTCGATGTGCGCGCATCCTGAATGTTTACAAACCGATAATTCATCTATATGCGCAGCTAGTGTTTTTCAGCCAATGATGAAAGCTTTTTGTGACTATTTTCAATTTTATAAGGTTTCTTTTACAGCATTGATGTTGTAATGTAATTACAATACATTCAGTTAAATAGACTTAAGCATTCATTTAGTTATTTAAACGTAAAACGAGACGAAAGGCCACTTTAAGATTGTCTAGCACAGAAATTCCATTGAAAATACTGGGGTAAAATTAGTTTCCATATTTTAAAGATATAGCGTGGAAAAATATCATCTAATGCAGTGTTTCTTGTTTGGTCCGAAACCCTCTTTATATCATATCTCAGCCAGGTAGTGAAAATCGCTGTTTTTTTTATTTTTTTTTTTAAGAAATCAGATCTTAAATGCGGCGATTTTGTATGGGATGAGAATTAACCGGAAGCCCTGGGGCTGGCTGACTGAAATTAAAAGTCTGTGTGCATATACCCCATTTGGTTGTGCAAATTAGTTGCCCTGTGTCTCAGATAGTTGCCCATTGATGCCATCATTGCCAAAAGTTTTCCAGCAGCATTGCCTTTTTATCATAACATAACCTTAAAATTAGGATAAGAAAATGAGAAATACCAATCTAAATTGTATGTATAGAAGAGCAATTGAGGAATTATATATTTATATAAAAGCAATTGAGGAGTTATATATTTATATATACAGCAAAAAATCCATTAACAGTCACTTTTAAGGCCTTAGTTGAAGTTGAATCTTTTCACTGAGAAATAATTGATTTGAAAAGACCTTGGCATGTTATCGTCTCAAGGAGTCCAAGAGGAATGGCAGTAAAGTGATGAGGAACGGCAAGACCAGACTGACTCTATCCTGTGCCACCACCAAAACAGACAAGCCAGGGAATACAAATCTGCCAATGAGAAGCACACATTCTACTGATTAACAGCCTGAGCCAAAATAAAAAAAAGTTAACAATCCTTAAAGCAAGAAACTCTCTTTTTTTGCCTTACCATTTGTTTCCTTGGGGTCTGAGAAGTAACGCACCTATTGACTTAAGAACATCTGTTACTCTTTCACAGCCCGAGGCTCTGGGAATCTTCAACATGTGGTGACTATTTGGAACTTTTGCAGCACAAATGAAAAGAATAGATGACATTTTGCTCTGACACTTCAAAGATAACTGTGTAACTATTGCTGTGTGGATTTTTTGTGCCATCCGTAATGCTCTGGGACATATTTGCTTGAACATATGTACACACGGAGTCCTGTCCAGAAGGCTTTCTACCCACATTGGTCATCTGTAGCCTGCCATATAAAAATTCCCACAGGCTGGTTCCTGTGACAGGGCAAACGCTGAGAATTGCCTGGCTCTGAAACCAACATGGCCGGCTCTCAGGAGAATATACCCATAGGGCTACCCTGGAGCCAAAATGGCTGCATCCCATGGGCAGCATACCCACATGGATGCCCTTAAAGCCAATACGGCCAAAATTCCAGGGTGTGAAACATCTTTGTTGGAGAAAGACTCGAAATGGCCAAATATTAGTGGCGGCGTCCCAAAGGAGGATGGATGCACTAGAGCCAAAACAGCTGACAAAGCTTCAAGCGGGCCACCTTTTGAAAACACAACTAGCCAAATGGCCAGATGTTTATGAATCAAAAACTATTTAGTCATGACAGCGTGCCTGAGTGATTTCACCTCTCGAGCCATAAAAAAAAAAAAAAAAACGCACATTCAAATCATCTTCCTCGTTGCCAACTATGATCTGTTTCTTGGACTGATATTTGGAGACAATTAACTCGCCAAGGACAGTCAAGCAAAGCTTAGTCCATAAAATCATCGTGCTCACTTGTAGCTCAGGAAGAGATTATGCATCAATTTAGGGCGTAATTAAAACCTAAAATTGCGCGATTGAAAACTGACACCGCTGATGAGCTTTTAAATGAGGAGTTCATGTATTCTGACACGGCGAAGTTCACTTCTAGACTACTGTGCGATCAGAATCAGACTTTTCACAGAAATCAGGCCTCTCAGTTGGCTAGATAATACGCCTCGGTGGTAAGGCAGAATGAGTGTGCTGATGTCTTTGGTAATTGTGGAGGATTAGAAATGCATTGAGTTTGAAATGACATTAGTTGGGCTAATTAAATTCTGGACGATTTTGCCGCACTTCCGCTAGGATCTATGCATGCTATGAGAGAGAGGGAGAGAGGCTAAATGGAGAGAAAGAGAGAGGAATGCGTGTGTGTTTATGTGTGTGTGTGTGTGTGTGTGTGTTTTTAGGTCTTATCTCCTTCGACAATGCAACATCCATTCAGCCCTGTGGAAGAAATTACTGCCTGCAGCAGGTAGGGAGAGAATATGTCACCGGCAGAATCAGACAGAGTGAAACAGAGGTAGAAAAGAAAATGGCAAGGAAAAAGAGAAGGCAAAGCCTGTGGAATGGAAGGCTTTATTCATTTGTAGTCAGACAGCCAACCTCACTGATTATCTTAATTATAATTTGTTGAGGTTGAGAGGTCACATATTTCTCATTAGCATAAAACTTAAGCGACCGGATTATAAATTGGTGGGTTAGAAAAAGCGAAAAGAAGATATAATATAGGAGTTTTTATTTCAAAACCATCCAATTATCTCAAAGTTGTGTTTTAATTTAGATTGAGTTGAGATTTTTTTTTTATCTGCATACATTCACCGCTTATTATAGAGCCAGGCTAAATATGGTTTTCTGTCATGGCTCATGTGACCTTATTGTTCTTTGCGCACGTTGAGGGTTGCTGATTATTGCATTTTATTTCGCTATAAAAGCACAAAATGAAAGCCTTTAGGAGGCATTTAGAGTACAATGGCACTGGTTTAAGCTCCTGTCCTTGACGGTGCCCTGAACTCACAGTTTTCTAATCTCCTGAAGATTTTTGTGTAAAATGTGTGTTATATACAGTACATTTATGCATTACTCTAATTGCTACTGAAATGTGTAGCAGTATCTGTTTGTGAATGAAAGTATTTTAATTGAATGGATTCAGTTCATGAAACTGGTCTAAATCACTTGTTTTTTTTATTTGGGCATAATTAAGTCCAATTATTTAATTTATTTTTGACATGTAATGAGTAGTGGTGTTTCCCAGTACTGGATTGCAGCTGGAAGTGCATCTGCTGCGTAAAACATGCTGGAATAGTTGGCGGTTCATTCTGCTGTGGCGACCCCTGATAAATAAGGGACTAAGCTGACGGAAAATTATGTACAGCATCGGATGTCATTCCTTCACTGTAAATTCTAGCGTTCGATGTTCCTTCAACCTCGATGTGCGCGCATCCTGAATGTTTACAAACCGGTAATTCATCTATTTGCGCAGCTAGTGTTTTTCAGCCAATGATGAACTTCTGGTGAAAGCTTTCTGTGACTTTTCAATTTTATAAGGTTTCTTTTACAGCATCGATGTTGTAATGTAATTACAATACATTTAGTTAAATAGACTTAAGCATTCATTTAGTTGTTCAAATAAAAATAAAAAAAACAAGACAAAAGGCCAAGATTGTCTAGCACAGAAATTCTATTGAAAACACTGGGGTAAAATAAGTTTCCATATTTTAAAGACATGGCGCGGAAAAATATCATCTAATGCAGTGTTTCTTGTTTGGTCTGAAACCCACTTTATATCATATCTCAGCCAGGTAGTGAAAATCGCAGCTTTTTTTTAAAGAAATCAGATCTTAAATGCAGCGATTTTGTATGGGATTACAATTAACCGGAAACCATGGGGCTGGCTGACTGAAATTAAAAGTCTATGTGCATATACCCCATTTGGTTGTGCAAAAAACTGGTCTAAGCTAAAGGAAAATGAAAGAATGAATGTGTAGTGGTGTGAAGTACCAAATTACAAATACTCAAATTACGGTAACAGGTTAGCTTTGGAGGAATTGTACTTTACTGGTTTAAGTACTTTAACTTGTGTACAATTTTACTGTTACTTTTATTACTGGTACTTTACTGCACTATTTTTCTAAAACATGCAGTCACTACATGTTAATGTTTTACTTGTCTATGGTGATGTCTAGAAGAGTCTGGCTGCAGACCCATTGGACAGGAATCATGGGACTGATTATTTTACCTATCTGACTGTAGACGTGCTCAGACGTGCGCTCTCAGAAACATCTATAACTAAACCCGCCCCTAACCCTACGCCTCAGTTATGTCACTTGCTCAGACACACTTGCTTTTATTTGTCTGAGAGTCCTTGTCTGGGCATGCATGTCTGAGAGTGCATGTGCAATGCATCCACTATTGGATTCTCAATAAGATTAATCAGTCCAGTGATTCCTGTCCAATCAAATCGGGCATATAACAACCCCATCAAACAAACCAACCTCAAGACACAGGCAATTTATAAATGCAGCAAACATATACATTGTGAAAGCATAAAATATGTGCAAGAAGATGCTAAATTGTTACACACAATGACCAAGAAACTGTTTACGTTGCATGTCACTAAGAAGATAAAGCCTCACAGTTGTGTCACTTGCACTACAGAATGTTACGTTTTCAAATAAATGCAAAATTTTCATGTATTCTATTTATCTTGGTTTACAGTGCCAACTGCTGGACACAGTTTGTTATTCAGGGCTCAAAGTGCATAACCTAAGTGTTAACAAAGTAAAATGGGACTACTTATGGCTACAATTTGGTGGAATAATTTTCACAGCGTAATACTTAATAAAAATTTTAAATACTTTAACTACTTTTTACTCATACCTGGAGTAGTATTTAAAACAGATACTTTTACTACTGTATATTTCCACTACATTTTCAGTGCTCATTCCACCAATAAACAATGTAACTGGATGGATGGATGGATGGATAGACAGACAGACAGACTGACTGACTGACTGACTGACTGACTGACTGACTGACTGACTGACTGACTGACTGACTGACTGACCAATATGATTGAAATCATGAATCAAATGGATATTCCATTCCACCAATAAACAATGTAACTGGATGGATGAATGGATGGATATATAGATTAACTGATGAGTGGAATCATGAATGTATATTTTGAACTGTTTCTTTAAATCAAACTATTCAAAAGAACTGATTCTCAATTATGACTCCTATCCCAATCCCTAATGCACAACATTATTCATCCACACATCGTAACTCTTACAGACTCTTTGAGCTCACAAATTAGCAGCATTATGCGGATTTGTTTGTTTCTTTGCTTTAGAAATAGGCTGGTGAATAGCAATAATCCCCAGTTGTCATCCAGCATTAACAGATTATGATTTCTCTCCAGAGAGATAACCATAACTTCACACGCACAGTTTCAACACCTAATGAAACCTCTTCAAAATATATGGAAGAAATAATCAACATATTTGTGCTTAATGTGGGCATTTAAGTGCGTGCAAGAGAGGAACTGCGCATTTATGGCTGGAATAAACAGATGTGTATTTTTAGCCACCTCAGCAATGGTTAGTCCAGATGGGAAAACATGCTCTCTACAAGAGACCAATTCATCAGACAAGCGTTTAGTGCTTTTTAATTTACAAGATATGAAGACAAATACACAGATGAAGTGAGTTTGGAATTGTGCACTAGGGTTGCACAATATATTGCAAAATTATTGTTATAATAGTATATGCAATATACATTTCGCAGACATGTGTGATAAATTACATTTATTTTATGCATTGGTTGTTTATCTAAATTTGACCAATCAGATGGGGCCTACCTTTATTCCAACCTCCCCAGTAGTTGCTGTTCTGCGAATGGTTTCAACGGCCCAAAGGTGAACCCAGAGCTGAAAATAAACACTAATGGCGGGAGTCAAGACGAGAGAAAAACAGCCAATCAGAGTCAGAACATCTGCTGAGCTTTTCACTCATAGTGTTTTAAAGACTAAATGTCTGCACATAGACACAGTTTTTTTAGTCTGAATTAGAATGAATTAGATCTGAAAAAAAAAAACTTTTACCTGTTTATTGTTTCCTGTTTATTGTTTAATTAAAGAATTAGAGAAACTTGTTCGTGCTTTTATCAGCAGCAGGGTGGATTACTGTAATGGCTTCCTCACTGGCCTTCCCAGAAAAGACAGTCAGGCCGTTACAGCTCATCCAGAATGCTGCTGCCTGGATTCTGACCTGAATTTGAAAATCAGAACATCACACCTGTCCTCAGGTCTTTACACTGGTTCCCTGTTACATTCAGAATAGATTTTAAAGTATTTTTACTTGTCTATAAATAACTAAATGGCCTAGGACCTCAAGGCATTACAGATATGCTCACTGAATACAAACCTAACAGATCACTCAGATCTTTGGAATCATTTACTAAACTAGAAATTCCAGTTCAGTCAAAGCATTTAAATGCTTTATAAATAAACCTGCCTTGCCTTTATTTTAATATCATTACATAAGTTATTTTAAAAAACATAGCACAAAACAATTTTCTTGGTAAATGTTATATCAAAAGAAAAATTGCTATAGTAATACTCAACAATATTGCATGCTGCACATTTTTGCTTCCAGTATTGTGCAGCTTTATGCTGTTCTATTGCATTTTATTGTACTTTTGCAATACCTTACTGGCAGCACTGTTGCCAGCAAGTTACTGCAACTCCCCTTTAAAGTAACTTACCTGTTAATGTGTTTTACAGTAGCATTTCCCTACTGCAATTCCATGTTACAGTAAAATAGACTTACCGCAACTTCTTTTTATTAGAAAATGTCCTTTACCACATTTTAATTTTATAGTAGCACATTTTCACAGTACCATTACTGTAGAGGGTGCACGGTGGTGCAGTGGGTAGCACGATCGCCTCACAGCAAGAAGGTCACTGGTTTAAGACCTGGCTGGGTCAGTTGGCATTTCTGTGTGGAGTTTGCATGTTCTCCCTGTGTTCACGTGGGTTTCCTCCAGGTGCTCCGGATTTCCCAACAGTCCAAAGATATGCGGTATAGGTGAATTGAATAAGCTAAACTCGTAAGTGCACTCTCAGAAATAAAAGTATGTGAGCTGTCACTGCGGTGGTACCTTTTCAAGAGGTACAAATTTGTATCTATAAGGTCCATATTAATACCTTAAGGGTACATATTAGTACCTAAAAAGTACAAAGTGTTCCTCTTAAAAGTTTTAGGTACTAATATATACCTTTGAGGTATTAAAATGGACCCTTCAAATACAAATGTGTACCTTTCAAAAAGATATCACCTCAGTGACAGCTCGCGTATACCTTTATTTCTGAGAGTGTATATGTTTGTGAATGTGGAGTGTATGGGTGTTTCCCAGTGTTGGGTTGTTTGCTTGGAAGGGCATCCGCTGCGTAAAACATATGCTGGATAAGTTGGCGGTTCATTCCACTGATGCAACCCCTGATTAATAAAGGGACTAAGCTGAAAAGAAAATGAATGAATGAATGAATGAACTATTACTGTAATTTATTTACATTTTACCCAAGCAGTACAAAACCTTTATTTATAGTATTTGTTATTGAATTTAAAACCAAACAAGTGACAAGATCATGTACAACAGTATTTTTACTGTTCATTGTTATTATATCAATTTTATATGGTTTACCAACAGTAATTTTCATTCATCAATCTATTTGAAATACATTTTGTGACAAGATGTTAATTGATTTTTTTTTTTAGTAACGGTCTCATTTTTGTCTACTACAGTACCAATACCTGATTACATAGATTACAGTAGAATACCACAAATTACTAATATGCAGTAAGTCACTGTATAAGTTTTCAAATGACCCACATATTACAGTAATGAACTGTAAAGAATGGATGTGGTATTTTACTGTCTGTTTTAGCAGTAAATAACTGTAAAATTGTGGCAAAGCCTAACAGTGCAGTTCAAACTACAGGAATGCTTTGTGTAATGGAAGTCTGCTAAATTTATTTTCCTGCGATTTGATTCAAACCACCCCTTTTTCCTTGCATAAATCTCACAGATTACCATCGGATGAAACATGTGAACTGACAACTGGCATAATGACTCCAGAATGAACTGTGCATGTGTGATGTGCACACACTGCGTTTGTGTGTGTGGGTGTTTTGAAGGGTAAATCACACACACAAAAAACACTGCAACATGCTTGATGCGATCAGCAATTTGAGGATGAAAAACATGGAAATTTATGTAATGATCTGAGTTTTAATAATTGCTGTAAGTGCTGTGTGATAACTAATTTAAATACGTCTTCCCTCTCCCTTCCTCTCCTCATCGCGCGTGACACAAATGCATACTGATATGATTTAATTTTAAGTGCGCTGTTTATGTGAAGTAATTGTGAAATTGATGTAAATATCCAAAAAGGGGTGAGAGTGTTACGCTCTGGAAGCGAGTAAGTGGGTCAGAGTGTTGATTTGTATTAAATCTTCTCAATATGGATTCCCTTATCCGAGCTCCAGAGATCCACTGAGGGCAGTCGCCGTAATTGTGCATTGGTCCTGGAGCTGAAAATTGGTTATATATTGATGTGATATTGCGCTGGGGATTGGAAGGAGGCCACGGGAAGTCCAAACAAATAAGTGGGTTGGGGAGGAAAACGGAAATCTGGATTATCTCTATTTGAGAATCAAGCCAGAAGGGTGGAAGCTCGGCGCTATTATCGATATAACAAAAGGACAGATAGCTACAGCAAACACACAAACGCAAACAAACAAACCTTTTTGCTCACTTTCACACTCCTTTCTGCTTCTCTTTAGCTTTTTAAAATGAGATCATGTGTAGCAGTGCAACTCTGTGTCAAAATAACATGGTATTCGTAGCTAATTAGTGCATCGTTTTACATTGTGCAATGGTGGCTTAGGACTTTGGGTTCACGTGCAGAACTTTTAAAAGAAATAGTAGATTCCTGAGATTGGTTATTTATATGTGCATTTTTTATATTCAGCGCACTGAATACGGTCTTCATTAAATTGCAGTTTTCTCCCTGTGTCAGATGCTTGGATAAAATCTACTCCTTGTACAGTCATAAATGCCTGACGTCTTTTTCCTCCATCTCGGTGACCTTCTGGGCATTTACCAACTGCTCGTCAATATTTCCTTGATTAGAAGCCAAGACGAGGAGGTTGTGGGGAAGTATGCTGAGATTTAATATTTCTGCGTGAATGTGTAAATTTTTTTAGAGCTTCTTCAAATTGCCTCCGTGCTCTTTTACATTATAAGATAAGCTAATGCTTGATATTATGAATCGTTCTTGTCTTCTCTGACTTAACTACATTTAGAGAACTAGCCTATCATCATATTCATCACATTCAAACTTCCTCATTATCTCTTTCATGATAGTGATGAGAATTTTTATCATCTAAATTTTTTAGATGCTGTGAAGTCCTGTTTGTTATTCACTTAGAAATTGTATCAAATTTATTGAAAGCTTCTTTAAAAATGTCAATTTTTGTGCCCGCTTATGATCAACAAATCAAACCAAAAAAATATCAATTTAATTTTATTTTATTTTATTTTATTTTATTTTATTTTATTTTATTTTATTTTATTTTATTTTATTTTATTTTATTTTATTTTATTTTATTTCGGCTTATAGTCTCTGATTTATCAGGAGTCACCACAGTGGAATGAATCACTTTTATTTTATTTTATTTTATTTTAACTTAAAATACATAACAAATACATAACAAACACTGTTTTAAATACAACAAATAATTTGTTTTGTGACACAATTTCAGTTACATAAATGATGCTATTGTCTCATCATCACCCTGCAGCCCAAGAAAGTTACTCACTGAAGCTAAACAGGGCTGAGGCTGGTCAGTACCTGGATTGGAGACCACATGGGAAAACTAGGTAGCTGTTGGAAGAAGTGTTAGTGAGGCCAGTAGGTGGCAGTCTGTGTGAGTCCTAATGCCCCAGTAAAGTGAAGCGAACACTAAACTGTCATTGGGCGCTGTCTTTCAGATGAGATTTTAAACCCAGGTCTCTGTGGTTATTAAAAATCCCATGGCAATTCTCGTAAAGAGTAGGGGTGTAAACCCGGTGTCCTGGCCAAATTCCCCTCCATCTGCCCTTACGAACATGGCCTCCCAATCATCCCATCCACCAAATTGGGTCTATCACTGTCTCTCCGCTCTCCCTATAGACCATTTCAATGTGGTCATGTCATTGGCCCATAAACATTTCATTGTAACAAACATTGTAACAAGAGGCAATTAAATCAAAACTTAATGTTAAAACAGCTAACATAACATTATTTATAAATATATGGCTCTTTTTGAATTCTCGGAAGATATAGAAAATAAAAATGTAAAACAGGAAATACACTGGGACCATTGTTTTTGTTTACATCCCTCAAAATGGTCTATAGCCGGTGTGTGGTGTGCGCAGTGGCGCCGTTGTCCTGTGGGTGCCGTCGCATCATTCAATTGGATGCTGCACACTGGTGGTGGTGTGGAGAGATTCCCCTGATGATTGTAAAGCTCTTTGGGTATATGGCCTTACACGATAAATGTGCTACATAAATACACATTACTTACTTAAATTCACCTCATACTGAAATTTCCAACAGGTCACCTGATAAAATATTATGCATTATCAGTGTGTTCGCCTATGATTTGGATAAAATCACATACATCTATTCTTCAACTTTAACATTACCTTCTCACTTAACAAATAGCTAACAGAACAAATAATTAATTGCCACAGATCAAAAACTAATTGGAAAGCATATTAAAAAAGTCTTAAAAACATAAATAATAATGAACAGTAAAATGGGTGGCACGGTGGCTCAGTGGTTAGCACTGTTGCTTCACAGCAAGAAGGTCGCTGGTTCAAGTCCTGGCTGGGCCAGTTGGCATTTCTGTGTGGAGTTCGCATGTTCTCCCCGTGTTTATGTGGGCTTCCTCCGGGTGCTCTGGTTTCCCCCACAGTCCAAAGACAAGTGCTGTAGGTGAATTGAATAAATCTAAATTTGCTATTTTCCCAGAGATAGGTTGCGGCTGGAAGGGCATCTGCTGCATAAAAACGTGCTGGATAAGTTGACGGTTCATTCCTCTGTGGCGACCCCAGATTAATAAAGAGATTAAGCCGAAAAGAAAATGAATGAATGAATAAATTGGCTATAGTGTATGAGTGTGTGTGTGTGAATGAGAGTGTATGGGTGTTTCCCAGTACTGGATTGCAGCTGGAAGTTCATCCGCTGCGTAAAACATATGCTGGAATAATTGGCAGTTCATTCCACTGTGGCGAGCCCTGATAACTAAGCGACTAAGCCGAAGGAAAATTAATGAATGAATGATCACTAAACTTAAATTAATGATTGGCTAAAAATGCATACACCTCTAATTCATTCATTCATTCATTCATTTTAATTCCTAGCTTTAACATATGTACACTAATAACTCAAAAATCTATTAAAATTCCCAAAAATACTTTATACTGCCATGATCAACAGTTATAGACCTGATCTCCAATATGGACAGAGCCTTTAAAAAAATAGTCTTCTCTGCTTTTTATTCACAACAAAGTTCGAATAAAATGAAGAGTCTTTCTTCTGACAGATTCACTATTTACATCAAAACATTCTGAGGCCTTAAAAGATTTGTATATATGATCAACAACGACACCACTCTCTATCAATTCACAGTGCTTCAATCAACAGCACTTCAGTGGGGGAAAGAGTTTAGAAAGGCCCTATTTTCCCAATAGCTGTTAAATCAAGTTAACAATCACTTGACCCGTGTCAGCTTTTACAACACGTTCATGCACCTCCTGGACTTGTTTATATCTTTCCACATTTGATTACCGAGTAGTTGTTTGTTAGCGGCGCTCCCACATATCATTCAACCAAAATGTACTGTTATCGTCTCATTAATACGCACAAATTCCTCTGTGGTAAATCTTGGCAGGGGTTTAATAGAAGTCCTTGGCTAGCGAGTCCAAGGTTAGCACCGCGTCTCTTGAGGATAATTAGCACTGGCTCATTACAGGCGGACGGAGCAGCGAGAGTCCCCCCGAAGCCCCCGTCGAGCCGAGGAAAATGCTCAGCGCCGACGGCCTCGCAGTCAAACTCCTTACATCAGATCATATATGACATGCACGCGCTTCGCAATCACGCAGTACCAGCGCGCCGAGGACTGCAGGGTGAAGTCTGACTGTAATCAAGAAGCAGGCTTGAGTGAAAGCCGGATTGAAGACAAAGGCCCTGTGGAGCTGATGATTTCACCGCAGGTTTAGACAATGTAGAGGTACTGCTGTCTCAGATTGAGGTAGGAGATGAGTGGAAGAGTTTGAAGTGTTTTCGAGTTTTTGAGATTCTGGGAATATCACAGGACTTGGCGCTTTTTGGGAGGAGATGGGGAGGAAAGGAAGATTTCTGAGTCCAAAAATTCAACCTACACACAGACCCTCGGGTCTCAGGGTCTCGCTTAATTACCGGACTTCATTAGAGGAGTTGGCAGTGGTGAGTGTGTGACTGGGCATTTGGCCAGTGCTGCAGAAATGAGACCAGGTCTCACTGTTTGATCCCTCAAGATAGTGGACTTCTATTCAAACTAAAAGTCTGTGTGTGTGTTTGTACTTGTTGATGTGATTTGTGAGGACACAGAATTGTATAATAACATGAGTATGACTTTGTAGTATTTACAATGACTTTGGGTATTACAATGTAGAGGTGATTTATGAGGACATGCCTTGTGTCCTCCTAATTTAAAATGGTTTAAAATGATACTTAACAGGGTTTTTACACATTAACCGTTTGCCACATCAGGTTTTCTGTCAGGGTTGGGTTTAGGAGTAGAGTAAGGCCATAAATTAAGCCATTTTAGAGTATAAATACCTTACACCTATGGAGAGTCCTCATAAGTCACAACGGCAACAAAAATTAACAGTATTAAAAAAATAACAGTCCTGTTGACGCCAATAGCCTAGTGGTTAAGTGCGTCCGCATATAGCACCAAGGTGCTCATTGCGACCCGAGTTCGATTCCCGGTTCGATTCCTTCCCCTTTCTCTGCTTCCAATGCTTTCCTGTCTGTCCTTCACTGTCCTATCACATTAAAGGTGAAAACCCCTAAAAATTATTAAAAATATATAGAAATAATAATAATAATAATAATAATAAAATAACAGTCCTGTGAGGGTTGGGTTTAGGGGTAGGGGTAGAGTAAGCCATATAATAAATGTTTTTACAGTATAAAATACATTACGCCTGTGGAGAGTCCTCATACAGTAAATCACATAAACCAGTTTGTGTGTCTGTGTGTTAGTGTGTTAAAAACGGTTTGTTCAGCTTTGAGTGTGGTGTGATTGAATGGGATCATTTTAAGTGTGTAACAGTGTGTATTTGTGTTTTTTTTCTTCTTCATCATGTGCTAGTGAAGAACAGCAGGTGTTTGATTTACTCAGCCCAAAGCTGAGACCCCTACACCGTCCAGCAGAGAAAAAAGAAATGATGAGAACGCCAAACCCAACTACTTCCCCACACACACACACACACACCTGTTAGCTGCAGGCATTAATAACCACTGCATAATATCCTTTGATTTTTCCTAATTTTCCTCCTGCGTTTTTGATTTATTTTCGTGTTTTAATTTAATCTCTTAGTTGATTGTGTAATCCATCCTTTCACTGGTAGAGTGAAGTTCTACTAGTGGGAGTTTATCATGTTGTTTAATAATTATTCTTGTGCTTCCAGATATTTGGTGACTTCTATGTAAAACCCGGGCTAATTGAAAAAACTTGCCTCAGCCTACATTTTTTTGCGAAATGTAAAACACATTGTGCCAGTTACATTTTTGTTACACATTTTTGATTTAAAAATATATACTCCAGGGCATTGTTTACGTATTTGCAAATCTTATACAGGTTTCTTATATTTTATATTTTTTGTATGCTTCCAAAACATGTTCTTCTTGTATATATCCATGTACAGATTACCTGGCAAACTACTGACCTACACCTATCCCTAAACCCAGTCAATACTGTTTTCAAAAGCAAATGAAAAAAATCACTGTGACCACGTAGTTTACCTTGATTTTGCATTGCTTTTACCTTTTTTGTGGAACCATGCTTTACCAGACAATATGCATCATAAATTCAACACCATTCAAACTGAGCTACTTAACAAACTGACCAGAAAAGTTGTCCATAAAGAAATAAACGGGTGAGGCAAATGTATTTGATTACAAACTACTAATTTGTATTTATTTAGTGTTGTACAAAGAACTGCATAAAAAAATTATTCTTTATTCAGAAATATGTCCCTGTAAATATCATTAATGTGAAAAGGAACAGATTACATTGCTGTTGCAATCATTTAACTATAAACTGCAGTCAAACATATGTTGAAGTACAGTTTTGCAGTTTTAGAAAATTCTAGGCTGAAGCACAAGGTTGAATATGGGCTTATTTCCAATGAGGCTGTGTTGTCTATGTACTTGCATCAAAAATGTATTGATATCCATGTTGGATTGCAAAACCATTAAGGTAAGGGAAAGATTTAGTGGTATGAATACATGGTTAAAGGCAGTTTAGGGTTGGTTGCACAATTTAAATCCAATTGTACGGACAATTATTTCAAAATGTAAGATCTACCCAATTTAGTTTTAACCCATTTTGAAAAGCTATTGCGAAAGATATGTTCAGTAACAAACATAAAGTGTCCTCAAAATGATTTAGACCCTTAAGCCATGTTTTAAAAATATATGAATGTCTTTTGATTATATAACAAAACATCAAGCCATGGCAGCAATAGTCAAGATATAAAACAAGCAAGCAAACTTCCTATAGTAAAATATTTATCATGATGTTCAAAGGCAAGTTTCCTTTTGTCAAAGATTAGTGGGGTATGTCCATAGTTAATGAACTGTTAGGACCCTTGTATGAACTCTAGAAGAACTGACTTCATTCATGTGGGACTCAGTTGGTTTAAAATAATAGAAAGCACTCAAAAATTATATTAGTATAGAAAAAAAGAGCCTAGTTGGATGTTTACTTATATAATGGAACCAAATTCAGACATTAATGGGATAATTCACACTAAAATAAAAAGTGCTCATTCCATAGTATTGTTTCTTTACTGCTATGGAAGTGAAAACTTCAAATTAACTTCTTTTAGTGTTCAACAGAAGAAAGAAAAACCAATAAAGGTTTAAAAACACATGAAGAAGCACCAGTAACAACCCAGGCTCATTCTAAAAACCTACCCATATATACATTTCTGGAGCGCCGCAAATAAGTCCCAGGAGGTATGTTTTTTGCATTTTTTGTTTTCGCGAATCCACCAGAAGGTGCTGTGTACACTTTTTGAGATCTCAAATTTCTCTCTTGAGTGCCAATTGCGCCTACTATTCTGCAATAAATCCACCAGAGGCTGCTGTTGACTGACTGGCATCGACTGACCCACCCTCCTCCTTCCCTAAACCCAGCCAATTGTGTTTTCAAAAGCACAGATTGACCAAACCACCCACTTCCCTAAACCCAGTTGCAGAGAACGTACTTGCATTCTTGTGAAGACCATTTTTGCCAAGTTACCTCAGAAGTACTAACTCGGGAGACTGCCTGAACACAGATCCCGTTCTCTGAGAAATTAAATTATGCGTTCTTCCTGATGGTCACATGACCTTCAAGTTTTAAGAAAATTATTTAAACATTACAGCTTTCATACAACAATTAATTGTTTTTTTTTCTTTCAATATATATATAGCATACACAAAAACCTTACAAATACAGTTAAGCATTTTGCGCAACTGACGCGTTTAATGCGCCTATCGAGCGTTTCATGGAAATTGCTCGAGTTGGAAAATCTGAACTTTAGTGAACATTCGCGCCACCTTAACCTATCATGAGCTTTGTCTTGTTGGGGCATGATTATGACATAGCGCCTGTTGTTGGTGTCCCATGGGGAAATTCTCCTGCCGACACTGGACAACAGCTCATTCAACTGGGCTTGGCTCAGTCTGAAACACAGCTAAAAGCTTCCATCATCCAGGTACAGCTTCTGGAGGAATTGATGAGCTTACAAAGCTGGGTGCACCTCTGAAGATATCTAGTGGACACAGACATGGCTCCAAATGAATCTACGCTGTTTATCAGCCTTCCTAAAGCAGAAAAGCATAAAGCAGAGCTACTCTCTTAATAAAATCCATGTTGGCCATTTAACAACAAGGCTAGGGTAACTGGACAGACAGAAGTCCCTCCCATGATGCGAATCTGCATCTATTGTGAAGTGAATTTGACGCGCCAATGAAGCAAGTAAACTCAATGTTCACGCTTCTGTTTACGTGCGAATATCATAATTTATTTCCATGTTCTGCGTTTGGTATGTACACAGCATAAGATTTTCATGGTTATGTTTACTTTCAACGTCTCATTTAGGGGGAACTCCTGAGACAAATAACTTAAATCTCTGAACTTCAGTATTAAAATTGATATAAAATGCTGTGTTTCCCACCTTCTTTTATTCAGTCGCAATGACTTCTGGGACTTCTGAAGAAAGTTCGCTGCTCAAGTCTGCATCGATGCATCCTCCATACCAAGAACGTATCTGGAAACTTTCGATGGCGTGCTCAGTTCTTACGGTCTTGAGTTTTGGAACTGAACTTTGACTGTTGATGATGATGTTACACGAGAACATGAGGATTCAAGAATGCTGAAGAACGCATATGGAGAAACCACAGTGTTTTCAAAAGCACTGATTTACCTGCGCCCACCCTCTTCCCTAAACCCAACCATTTACGTTTACGACAATGTTTTCAAAAGCATTCCAGAAAAAGTCCTCTGATTTTTACCACGTTTTCAGATTTGTCACATTCTCGCTCTGTTATGTATTTGTTTATTTTAATTTTTTTACCTGCTTTCTGGAACCATTCTTCGCCAGATTCAAACCCCATCATCACGGTCAACTCTTCTCTGCACCTCAAGTCCACCGACATACGTTGCGAGCCACTGGACAAACTGGTAACAGTGGGAAAGCTGGCCATATGGAGGTAATCAGTCAGCTGGTAAGTGCGAAAAGGAACTGCATCATACGTACTTCTGGCTACATAATTCTTCTCCAGAAATGTATATAGGGCTACATTTTCAGAATGAGCCTATGTTAACTAATGATGAGCTCATGTTCATTTTGGGTGAACTATCCCTGTAAGTGCGACTGAAATGTCCAAAGATATTTTTCGGGAGGCCCTATAAATACACATATTCACATATCTAGCTCATTGTATTACGATCACAGTTGGAGCCTCTCCATAAATCCACCCCCCCTCACTCTTCCTGGCGGTACGGCTAGATAAGGGTCCTTAGACTGGCGGAGCATGCAAAAGCACATATCGAATTAACTGTCGGTAATTATCTTAAAACGATGCTTGTTGAAGCGACATGGGGAGACGAATGCATAAGAGAGATAAAGTAGCCGGGCTCCTCCTAACAGCAGACAAAGTTAACTCCTTTCTGCAGAAGACTCAGATAAGCTCCCTTTGCCTAAGGCGCTCAAGTGCATTTGTGCTGTTATTTGTTGTGTTATTGCTTTTGTGCACATTGAATGGGCAGTTTGGTGCTCGCTGAGACAGCCATGCATTGGGCCAGTAGAGGAAAAGCCTAGTGACGCGTTCTGTCGTGCCGAGCGGACTCCTCATGGTGATTTGTCTTATCTGATAAAAGTACGGGATGCTGAGCTTGCTCATAAGTTACTGAGGTGTGTGAGCATCGCATGAATATAAATGCATCGTATGTGTGAAAACTGTTTGTGCATCAAGTGTCAAATGTGATTACTTTGACTGGTCTGAGGGGCTAGAAAACATCTGGCCCGCGTCATCTGTGTGACGCACATAAATATGTCACCCTTAACATATTCATTGCAAGGGCCTTGTTTACAGCTAGTGTTAAGATGCATTTTGGTCAATGCAGAGTGGGCGTTCAGAGCAGATTCTCTTAACCCTTGTGTACTGTTCAAATTAACTACTCGCTTATGTTTGTTGCGGGTTTTCCCCATTGACTTCCATTATAATCACATTTTTTGATTGCAAAGCCATGATAGCATACAATGATGCATTCATGATTGTTGGCGAAGAGATAATTTTATTTGGTCAGCATTGTTTGGTCAGCAGGTTATGTTGGTCAACAGTTGGCAGCATTTACAGTGCATTCACATGGGGCTTCAGCGTCAATGCTTGACAGAGGGCGTTTCTGAAGTTGGGGCTGATGCAATCGTCATAGCAGCTTCAGCCAATGAAATTAGTCTGCAATCGGCTATCTGAACTGGGGTATTTGCATTAAGTGATCTGATTGGCTGACGCTTCCGTTGGCAAATTTCCCGTTGGAGAATTTCCCAACTTCTGCAGCAAACAACACCACTGAAGCGGCGTGGATGGATCCACAATGCAGTTTGGCAATGCCTGACATCACACATTCAAAGTGAACGGGAAGCGTTGAAGCTGACGCCCCATGTGAATGGGGTGTAACACTGTAGATAGACCTTTGTAAAAAAGTGTCTGGCTTTTATATGGAGTTCTATGGAGTTGAACTAAACAGCTGATTGCACAAAAAAATGGCCGTGATTTCAACGGTAAAAAACTGTAAAAATGCTACAGTAAAATTCCGTAACCTGGTTAACTGTATGATTCCTTAATATATACGGCGAATAACCGTAAATTGACTTTCCCAGAATTCCCTGCATGGCACATCACTTTTTATGCTTTTTGTTGACATTACTATGGATCTTTTTTGTTGTTACCCCACTTACTCATCACCACCTGCATATGGCTGTGTTAACATGTCTATCTGTGTAAAAAAAGATGTGTAGATGTTGGTAACTCAAAATACAGACATATTACATCTATAAAGTAATGAAATACGGTAGTTTACTGTAAAAACTGGACATTACCTTTACGGTTTGTAGCGATTTTTAACAGGTATAAATTAATGACTACATTAATTATTTGGTAAAACTGATCATTGATTTCTCTGATTTAAAATATTGATTTTCCATGAAAATGTCAGTGATGTAATATTAACAGTATAAAACACACACACACACACACACACACACACACACACACACACACAAATAATATAGACTGAAGCAGCTTTGATCTTCAGATGATGGTTGAATTACATACATGCTTTACTCATTATAGATCGAGTGAATGATTCCGTGTCTTGTGAAAGAGGAGCAAAAGTCAATAATGACTGATTCTGGCAGCATGATCGCGATCGATATAAATACATTAACTTACACATTTCCAGCTTTAGCTCTGTGGGCGTTGTAGATGCTGGTTCATCTGAGCCAAAGAATCAAAGCGTTACTGTTTATATTTGAGGATTTATCTCAAATTCTCTAGAAAGTCAGCCAGTATCTGTGAGTATCAGGTGTTTGGCAAGAAATGCTCGTCTGGTGAGGCTGGATAACAATATTGTGTGTGTGTGTGTGTGTGTGTGTGCGTGCGTGTGTGTGTGTTACCATATCAAAATTTTATATTCGACTGGAAAACTACACTCTTCAAATTCATTGCAGTATGTGTTTGTGAGATTGTGTGAATGAGTGTGAGATTATGCATTTGTGTTATATGGAAGCACACTTTCTGCCACAGAAAATAATATATAAATATATATATATATATATATATATATATATATAAATACATACACGTTGAAGTCAGAATTATTAGCCCCCTGAATTGTTTGCCCCTTGTTTATTTTTCCCCCAATTTTTTTTTAACAGAATATTATAAAAAAGAAAATATAAAAAGAAAAAAAAAAAATTCAACGGCGGTCTAATAATTCTGACTTCAACTGTATATATATTCTAGAGAAAGTCTTATTTGTTTTATTTCGGCTAGAATAAAAGCAGGTTTTAATTTTTTAAGGTCAAAATTATTAGCCCCTTCAAGCTATACTTGTTTTTCGATAGTCTACAGAACAAACCATCGTTATACAATAACTTGCCTAATTACCCTAACCTGCCTAGTTAACCTAATTAACCTAGTTAAGCCTTTAAATGTCTTTTTAAGCTGTATAGAAGTGTCCTGAAAAATATCTAGTAAAATATTATTTACTGTCATCATGGCAAAGATAAAATGAATCAGTTATTAGAAATGAGTTATTGAAACTATTATGATTAGAAATGTTGAAAAAAATCTTCTCTCCGTTAAACAGAATTTGGAAAAAATAAAATAAACAGGGAGGCTAATAATTCTGACTTCAACTGTGTGTATGTATATATATATATATATATATATATATATATATATATATATATATATATATATATATATATATATATATATATATATATATATATATGTATATATATATATATATGTATATATATATATATATGTATATATATATATATATGTATATATATATATATGTATATATATATATATATATATATATATATATATATATATATATATATGTGCAATTTGTAGTTTTTATTTTCAAAATTGCATTGAATTTGCATGATTTTAACTCATGATTGGAAGTAGAAAATTGTATTAATAATACAAGAAAAGTGTTTTAAATTAATAATATAAAATTTTTAATTAATAAATAAAGTAAAGATAGATTGAAATTTTCATTCATCTTTTTTCACCTTGTGGTTTTCAAAAAAAAAGGTCATAATTTTAAAATATGCAAACTTATTTGCAAGTTTGCAAACTTGCAAATGTGAGAAATAGTCACAATTTTGATTAAGAAAATGGCCTGAATTACAATTTCTCACAATTATAAATCAGTAGGCTTTCTCACAATTCTTGCAAATATTCATCAAATTTATAGATTTAAATTCTACCTAGTTTGAAAACAAATTGCAAGTTTTTAAGCACAATGCTAATTTCACAATACAAAGTCATAATTCTACGTAATTCTACAGTGTTGGGGAAAGTTACTTTTGAAAGTAGTGCATTACAATATTGAGTTCATTTACCTTAAAAAAACTAATAAAAAACGAAGTAGATTAATGTTACCTTTTGAGAACTTCCTGATGCTTTGCATGCCATATATATAGATTAATGAATGTTGAAAACAATGTGTTTGCTGCTTTTGTATTGTTTTTCTTATTAGTTCAGTAAAATCACTCTCCATTGAGACAATCCCCTTTTTTCCCTGTGTTCAAAATAATGAGAATACTTCCATCACAGAAATGTAAGGCTCTTCTGATTGAGCGTGATTTAAAGTGTTTACACTCATTTTAATTCAGCAATTTTTTTAAAATGCAAATTAATTAGGCTAAAGAGTAACTCGAGTTAAATTTTTTAAAAAGTAACTCAAATATTATTACTTTTTTTTTTAAGTAATGCATTACTTAACTCATTACTTAGAAAAGAAATAATATTTCACACCTCGCTTTACTTGTTATACATTATCCCCAACCCTGATGGTATTCCTCAGAATTTTGAGTTAAGAAATTTAAACCTGCAAAAATATGTGCAGTATAAGCTTGAAATGACAAAGAAATGCTTTTTTTATATACATTACGGCCAAGTGCAGATGTCATAATTTACACAGATATATACAAACCCTTTTCCAACAAACCCTAAATACACTGCCTAATAGATTGACAGTAATGATAATAAAAATAGTAAATGCACAATAAAAAAATCATAATAGAAAAGAAATTGCAAAATTATATAAAATAAGATTGTATAAAATTAATAAATAAATAGACAACAATAATGAGTGTTACAATCAGGGATAGTGCTGTGCTATTTTACATTGGTAGGCTAGCATAAACTAACCATGAGGGTCTGGACAGAGAGAGAAAAGAAAAAAGGGAAACTACAGTTACATACAGGATAAATCACATTATTTCTCAGGAAGGAGAAATATGATAAGGGTTGCCGAACATACGAGAATTTGCTAGAACCTCTATTTGAATATTTAATTTTTTTTCAATTGTAGATAAAACATCATATATACAGCATTTTTAAATCTTGCAAATTGAAGTTTTTTGAAATTTCACAGAATTTGCATGTTTTTAACTCATAATTGAAATTAAGATCACAATGCAGAGAGTCTGAATTGGGAGATGAAAATTTAAAAACAATGTAAAAATTTTAAATTACAATTTACTTAATTTTCTAATGGTAAACACAAGCTTTCCAAGTTTTGATGTTTAAAGATAGCATAACATTTTATTTCTCACTTATCTCTGTTGTGATCCCCATATAAAAGCATCTCAGTGCCTTCTTGAGCGTCAGCCATCACCAATTTGATATTTCAGTTTAGGCACACTGTTCACACTGTGTGTGCGAGTTTAACCTTCAAACAAGAAGTCTGGCTATAAGGAGGGCACTGCTCACAGGTTGTAAAGGAACAAAAATGCATTTGTTGCAGTGAAACTGACATCAAACACAATATTACACCTAGAAAATGTGGACAGCGTGTTTTTTAGCGTCCTTCACAGGCAGACTCGCCGGGCGCCGGTTGGCTGTTGTTTGTTGTGTGTTTTTTGACCTAGCTTAATTGCGGCTGCGGACTCCTTTGAGGCAGGAGGCTGATGCGGCCCTCAAAAACGCTGATGGGTACGCTGTAATAACTCCCCTCTCTGATTATTTTTTAATCTCCTGTTGATTCAGATCTGCACGGAGCTGAAAGAGTTTTTTTTTCCTCCGTTGTTTATCTTGAGCTGGGCATGGAGATGCGAGGAAAAATGGAGAGCAAGGTCAAAAACCCGCCTGTGGAAAAACATCGTGGCTAATTCCGTAGTGGACAGAGGAGTCATTACCCATAACACATAAATATGTCTAAGGCTTTATGCAAACAATTTGAGCTGGTTATTGCTTATCAACGCCACCGCCGCCTTTAATCTCAGAGACGTGTTTTATTTTATAATGCGGCCTTTAAGAAGATAGTTCAGCCAAAAAAAGAAATTATGCTGTCATTTACTCACCCTCATGCTGTTATGAAACTGTTATGGTAGATAACACATCAGATATTGTGAAATGATCCTTTGAAAAGATCTGAATTAAATGCATGCATAATCACATGCTATACAGTAAGATAAAAATAGCATGTGGAAATGGTCACATGGCTGAATAGATTAAATATGTATCATTTGAAAAAAATAAATAATAAGTTGGAGTACAACCAAGACTCATTCTGATTATGTACCCCTATATACAGTTGAAGTCAGAATTATTAGCTCCCCTTTTAATTTTTTTTCGTTTTTAAATATTTCCCAAATGATGTTTAACAGAGCAAGGACATTTTCACAGTATGTCTGATAATATTTTTGCTTCTGGAGAAAGTCTTATTTGTTTTATTTTGACTAGAATAAAAGAAGTTTTTAATTTTTTATGAACCATTTTAAGGTCAAAATTATTAGCCCCTTTAAGCTATTTTTTTTTCAATTGTCTACGGAACAAACCATCATTATACAATAACTTGCCTAATTACCCTAACCTGCCTAGTAACCTAATTAACCTAGTTAAGCCTTTAAATGTCACTTTAAGCTGTATAGAAATGTCTTGAAAAATATCTAGTCAAATATTATTTACTGTCATCAAGGCAAAAATAAAATAAATCAGTTATTAGAGATGAGTTATTAAAACTATTATGTTTAGAAATGTGCTGAAAAAAAATCTTCTCTTCATTAAACAGAAATTGGGGTGGGGGGAGGGATAAACAGGGGTACTAATAATTCAGGGGGGCTAGTAATTATGACTTCAACTGTACATTTCTGGAGAATGTCAAATAGTCCCAGGAGCTAGGTTTTTTTATTTTAATTTTTTTTTGTGAATCCACCCGAGGCCACTGTGTACGCTTTTTGAGATCTCAAATTTCTCTCGTGAGCGTCATTCTGCTGTTCTCGCGTAAATCCACCAGAGGCTGCTGTCGACTGACTGACTGACTGACTGATCAATCTCTCCACCCTCCTTCTTCCCTAAACCCAACCAATAGTGTTTTTTAAAAGCACCAATTGACCAGGGCCCACTCACTTTCCTAAACCTAACTGACAGTGTTTTCAAAAGCAATCCAAATAAAGAAAAGTCCTCTCAGCAGCCTGATTTTCAGAGTTTACCACATTATTACCCTGTTATTTACTTGTTTATTTTATTTTTTTGGCTTTTGTTTTTGTCTTTCCTGCTCTTCGCCAGACTCAAACCCCGTCGTCAACTCCGCTTTGCATCTCAAATTCTCCAATGGACGCAACGAGGCACTAGGCAAACTTGTAACAGCGGGAAAGCCGTCCATACAGAGGTAAGTGGTCAGCTGGTAAGCTCAAAAAAGGAACCCTGTAGTATTCGTTTTAAAGACGAAATGAAGCGCTAGATTCCTCTGGCTACATAATTCAAGATCTCCAGAAATGTATAAAAAGCTACGTTTTCACAATGAGTCTTTGTTGTTGAAGTATCCAGATGACTACACAATATAAGACACTTGTTTGCACTCTGGTGGACGTAGTTGTTCGTAAATGATAATAGGTGTCATGAATTGTTCATTTAAATATGTCATAGTGGATGCCAGATGTGGTGTTGACCAATAGGAGCACGGATCCTGACATGTTTACCACTTACATTGGTAAACGTGTCTAGCGAGGATGATTGGTAGTCTGGGATGTTTTTTGTCAACCACATAATAATTTAGCAGTCCAAAATTGCACAATCTGACTGTTATTAAGTGACTATTTAACCCCTTTGTGGTGTTGAAGATGTTTTCATTCACTCTGGGGTGATTTTGAGTCTTAATTTAGCCATAACTTTTTCTGTGTTTCAGCTAGCAGAATGATTTTTGGTGACAAATCTTATTTTGATGCATATTTTAAGAAAATGCTTTGAATAAGAAAAAAAAATAAATAAAAAACTCAACAATACATAAACGCAAATTTATACCCTTTTGTTATGTTCAGGATGAAAACATCCACTGAATTAAACTGCTGTAAAAATGCATCAGGTGAATTATTTTTCAATATTTTTACATAAGTGTGTTAATCAACTTCTGATTAAAACTACTAAATCGCTTGGAAAATTACAGGATTTTAACTCTTTAATTTACATATTTATAAATGATGTCACTGATTTAGTGAATCAATGACATCATTGACTTCCATTGACTTTCATTATAACCATATTTTTTTTATTACAAAGCCATGACACCATAATATCATGCATTTTTGATTGTTGCTGGTTTTCCCTGTTGGGAAAAGGTACAATTTTTACAGTTGATCATTAGTTGGTACCATCAACCCTTTAGATAGGCCTGTGCAAAAAATTCTTAGTTTCTAGATTTTATATGGAGTATAATAGCAAATTAAATTGTGTGTCTGTGAGTGTGAGAGTGAGCTTTGTGCACTGAGAAAATCAAAATATGCATCTCAACTCTCATAACTATATGGAGTAAATAAAAACAAAGACTGTATTTATGCACCATCAAATGTTATAATGGAAGTCAATGGGGCAAAAACAGCCATCAACGGTAAATTAGGGAGAAAAAAATGAAATCTAACAATGCATCAAAGACATTGTTGTTACTAATCGTTCACATGTCCAAAACTGTGATAAAAGGTAAAAAAAAATTCCAGTCCACAATTAATATTATATTGAAAATTGGTCATTTTCTGTGTTTTTTTCACCAAATCAGTAACATCATTTATGAATTTGGCAATTAAAGAGTTAAACTCCTGTAATTTAGTAGTAGTACTTTTGATCAGGACTGAGCTTAATTAACAGGTCTCTGCAATATATATATATATATATATATATATATGTATATATATATATATATATATATATATATATATATATATATATATATATATATATATATATATTAATCTGATGCATTTTACTGCAGTTAAATTCAGTGGATATTATCATCCCGAACATAACTAAAGGGTAGTAAATCTGAACAGTGCACATGTCATACATATCAAATATCATACTTTCACCTGATGGATAGAGGACAATGCAGAGACTTTGATCGAATCAAGGCATTTCGGATTCTGCTAGACCAGTGTATTCAGCATTGAACTCCACTGTGTTAAAAATGTGATGTGTGACCGTTTTAAAAAAATAAAATAACTTTTTTTTTGTTTTTATTCTAGCCAAAATAAAACAAGTTATATATTCTAGGAAATACTGTGGAAAATGTCCTTGCACTGTTAAACACGATTTGGGAAATATTTAAAAAAGAAAAAGATAATAATTCACAGGAGGCTAATAATTTAGACTTCAACTGAATATACTCACTCACACTTCCTCAACCTATATGTTATACATCTGCAAACACAACCATTATTTTTCTTTCTTTCCAGGATGTATGAAGTGAAGGGGAAAAAAGAACAATCAGGAGTCTCTTTTGAATTAATTTGCTTAAGTGAGGTTACAAATGGGCATAATAGCCATGGCAGGCACAATTACAGTCAATTTACACTTTCCAATTATCCATAAAAGGTACTTAACCTAATACTTGATGTGTGTCAAACGAAGGCAGGCCCAATTAAGCATGGGGGTGGTCTGAATTTCTGCGCCCCTTCTCTTCTGCACAGATTCACTCCTCTGCCTCTCCTGATCTAAAGCACCACTTTAGTGAATTTAACACCAGACATCCAAAAAACTCCACTCTGGGCAAATCACAGACACTCCAGTTCAGCCTCCACTCCAACAAATGTTGAGGGACTTTAACCTGATGAGCAGGGATGCACTGTTCCAGCTATTGTTTCATATTGGCCGTCATCATACTTTCTCTGGACGCTCTGGGTCGAATCACTTTGGGAGTTAAATGGACAAGCTAATCTATTTGACAGGACACATAGATTAGAGATTACAGTACAATACTGGATTAATGGTTGTTTATTCAAGTTTGTACATGAATCTGTCAGTTACGGATATCTTGATTTTGATTTGAGAAAGGTGCCTCACACAATATGTAGGTACTTTTACAAATAGTTAAGTACATTTTGGAAGCACAGCTTACCAACATCTCCAGCCTGATTTGACCAAGTAGGACATGTTCCTGGATTAACATCTATGTTGATCCTGGAACAACATTTCAATCAGCCAATCAGAATTAAGTAAAATGTTTACCGTTGATGATAAGTTTAGGCTTACTGGTTTATGCTCTTCTACATGACTGTTATCCAACTATTATTCCCCTCTGATTTTGGGAATACTTATACCTACAGTTATGGTTGGGTTTAGGGGTAGGGAATACTGCAAGTATGGATTATGTTTTTCAACAAAAATGATGTTCCAGGATCAACATAGATTAATCCAGGACCACATCATACTTGGCAAAATCGTGACATGCGTGAAATGCCTGCAATTTAATTAATTTGCATGATAATTATGGTTATGGGGCAGATTATCAGTTAATGAAGATGCTTTCACACAGTTTCTTGCACAATACTGTTTTATGCGTATGTTATATGCTAGAATTTGTTATATCTCCATATGTTTAGTTTTTTCTGAGTTGTAAACTTGCTAGGTTCTTCACCGGGTACAGCAATGTGGAGTGCAGAGGAACAAGAACCATTACATATGGTATGACTAAAGAGTTCAACGATGTGTATAAACATAAATTGACAGATATAGTTTATGTTTGACCTGAGGTTTAATATAGGTAGTATGGTATTTATTTATATATATATATATATATATATATATATATATATATATATATATATATATATATATATATATATATATATATTTTATTTTTTTTTTTTTGTTTTTTTTGTTTTTTTTCGGAAACAGAAAAAAATGCCATTCTTAGACCATTCGATTTCTGATCTTTAAGTAAAAGAAAAACAAATAAAATAAATGAGTAAATAAATGAACAAATAAATATATAAATTACTTAATGAATTAATTACTTAATTAATAAAATTAATGAGTAAATTTATTTAATTATTTATTTATTTATTTAAGCCAAAATAGTGTTTGTCTGTTTCTGAGACATGAATATGAGTTATGAGGGTTAGTATAGGTAGTATGTTAACATTTTTTTGCAACATTTTCCCATTTGACCACCTTAAGGAAAAACAAAACAAACAAATATAAATAAATAAATAAATAAATAAATAAATAAATAAATAAATAAATAAATAAATAAATAAATAAATAGTAAGGGGGCTATTAATATTACCCTTAGTTTTTATTTTTAAATATATTCTAGACAAACTAAAAGAAAAAAATACATTCTCTAGAGCAAAAATTGTCACATTTGTCTGTTTCTGAGGAATTTAAGCATGTATTTAGCATAATCTACTGGACATGAACATGAGTTATGATTTTCAAATCTCTGAAAATGGCTCTGCTTTTATCATTTTTATTTATTTATTTTAAATTTTTTATATTATTTGCTGCATTTGAATGAAATTTCAGTCAGACAAAATTATTATAAATGAACAAATCACAAACCATTTTGCTAAAAAAAAATGATCTGCCCAGGCTCAGAAATGTAAAATATGTTGCTCCTTATACGTTTACCTGCACATTTTAGATGACATAAATGTAAATGACATAAGTGAAAAAAAAATGATTCATTGGATTTACAAAATTTTTTAAGGTGCAAACAATTTATATAAGCTGAATTTAAAACGAAATAACAATTTTATTGAATTACACGGTTGATGTATAGTCCATATATATATATATATTTTTTTTTTTTTTTTTTTGCAACCAGTTACCTTAATTTTTCTATCCAATGAATAATTTTTTCTCCTTCTTTTTTTTTTGAAACACAAAAAAAAATCTGCTTATGCTCATTCATATTCAGCCAGCATAGAGCAGAATGTTTTTGTGCAACATTTATGTCACATATAAATGCTGTGGTCAAATACAACATGGTTTTGTGAAAAACAACCCAAAAATGAATCTCTTATTTAACAAAAATCCTGACCATGGCATTTGATCTCATCAGGGTCACGTTCTCTCCGAATCACCTAGGAAAAGTCCGCAAATTGTGAGAAATCACTATTAATAGAAATGCAACACAAAACACTGATTGTTCTCCAGGGTCTTGAGCACCACATTTTTGGAGAAGTCATTTTCTGACAGATTCATACTTAATAATGTAGTTTGTCATTACGAGAATTAATCTCAAATCCCCTTCATAACAGATCTCTTGATGTGTATCCGAATCCCCAAGATACCCTTATTGAGCACAAGGACGCAAACCGCTATGGTGATTGAATAAGTGGGACGCAGGAAACAGAGCGGCCCAACTGGGGAGTGAGAGAACGGGTGGGAGAAGGAGACACTGCAGAGAAAAAGAGGACATCCTAAAAGACACTTGAGATGAGAAAACCAATTGAAATATATCAGAATGACATGCAAATGATGCACCAGAGAAACTAACTCTCTTTCTTTAGGTATTAACCCAGCAGATTTGGTATTGATATACTTGTTGAACGACGCAGTGTGCAGTATCTAAAAAGCAGTAATGAAAAATGCATATTACCCACACAAACCATTGCAACAGATTGCATCAATACAATCTTGGACTTATCTTAGGCTAGTTTGATATTTCTTATCTCATGCTTGATCCAAGCTCACTTTGTTCATGCACATTGCCAGTTATGATACAATTCTTTGATTTTGTCAAATTAATTTATTATTTAATTTGCTTTACTTAAAATTAATGAATAAAAGAAATTGGCACTTAATCAACCCAGTTTTTGAACATTGCTGGAAATATGAAATAGGTTTCTTATGTTTTGCTCTGCAGCAATTAGGCCAAATAAACGGCTTGTTGCAGTGTATGAGTACAGCCCTTTTTGTAATTTATTTTTTTTAAAAAGGGGTGTATTGGATAATGGATAATATTTTTTCTCGATTTCTCAGTGAATATAGGTAATGAATTCTGGTGCATTTAAACAAAACAGATTTATTAAAAAGATATGTTTATTAAAATAGAGCAATTCCATGCATGTTTTCACCAAAATACACAAACACTGTTTCTATGTTTTTTTTGTGTAAACAAGTATTTTACAGTATTTTAGAAATACCAAAAAATGTCTCTGTTCTTGTTTTCAAACTATTAATTCATTCATTCATTTTCTTTTCGGCTTAGTCCCTTTATTAATCTGGGGTCGCCACAGCGGAATGAACCGCCAACTTATCCAGCATGTGTTTTACGCAGCGGATGGCCTTCCAGCCGCAGCCAATCACTGGGAAACCCTCATTTGCACACATACATACACTATGGACAATTTTAGCCTACCCAATTCACCTGTACCGCATGTCTTTGGACTGTGGGGGAACCGGAGCACCCGGAGGAAACCCACGCAAACGCATGGAGAACTACCTACTGCGCCACTGCATTCCCCGTTTTTAAACTATTTGATTTGCCAAAGTCACACAAGTGGCAATTTTAACATTGGTCACATCCATAACAGAGAAGTTTCACATTCATAACGACACTATTTTCCTGATAAATGCAAAAATAATGAATAAATAAAAAATGTTCTATAGAGAGCCAACTCTTTTCCTTTTAATTATCATTCTTTATTTAGGGTTGTGCTGTTTCATTAACAGAATTTCTACAAAATATGTTGTATACTGCAAACTAGCAGACTTTTTGATCACATCCATAACGCATGTTTATTTTCCTCATTTAAAGTACAAAACATATTTACAGATCGTTTTTTTTTTTCTGCTTCCATACGTCTGTGGTTAGTTGTTTTAGAAAATATCAACAGATGTTTCAATATAATATTAACATAAACAACATCATTTATGTCTGAGTTTTTACATAAAATGTCACATCCATAATGCTGGAATTTTTTTTTTTTTTTTTTTCTATGGTCAGTTTTCTAAAAAAAAAATATATATATATATATACATATATATATCACAGGACACTGGTCACAGGACAAAAAGTGGAGATCGCTTAGTGATTTCCAAAAATCTCATTCATTTTAATAAACTATTAGAATTAGGTAGTAGGAATTACCATGTTTTATCCATAACTGACAGAATTGAAAAATAGAAGTTAACAGTTCATTAAAAAAGCATGCAAATAAAATCTTTCAGCCTTTCATTCATTCATTTATTAAATTTGTTTTCTGCTTAGTCCCTTTATTAATCAGTGGTCGCCACATCGGAATGAACCGCCAACTTATCCAGCATATTTCACGCAGCGGATGCCCTTTCAGCCACAACCCAACACTGGGAAACACCCATACACTCTTGCATTTACACACACTACAGCCAATTTAGCTTATTCAATTCACCTATACCATATATTATTTATTATTATTATTATTATTATTATTATTTTCTTCTTTTCATTGAATTTCAACCCCTGGGGTGATTATATTAAATGCACAGGAATAGCGTCAGATGCAGCAGATTGATTTTACGACACCAAGTTAAATTGTCTGATATCTTTACGGCACACATTTATAAAAATAAATACAGGCCATGACTGAACATGGAGGATGGTCTTCAAGTGGTCTTCAAAATTACATCAAGAATGGAGCAGCATGCAATATTTGTATATTTAAAACATACCTCAGAAGATACTGGGGGTCACGAGTCACTGGCATTGTTATTTTGGGGGTCACAGGCTGAACAGCCTGGGAACCCCTGGTCTAATTAACCTAACTTGCATAGTTAACCCAATTAACCTTTTTAAGCCTTTAAATTGCACTTTAAGCTGAATACCATACCACAGTATCTTGCAAAATAACTAGTAAAATATTATGTAGGCTATTGTCATCATTTTAAAGACATAAAATTGGTTCTTAGATATGTTATTAAATTATTGTTTAAAAATATGTTGAAAAAATATTCTCTGTTAAACAGTTAAAAATACATATATTAAAAAAAATTATTTTACCAGCCTAATCATTTTCATCTGTATTTATGTATTTACAGTCTAAAATAACTATATAAATGAAGTCCTAAATAGACATTTAAAGGCTGAATATTTCTAACATGTTGAAGAAGAGCTTCTATATTACAAATATAATATCATTTAAACGTGACCATCAAGCTAAAACAGGTCTCAAAATTCTAACATAATATAAGTCTTTTAATAATGACAGCCTTCTTCCTGAAAGGTCCTCATCTCTTTTTTTAAATATAACCTTCATGGACACAGTTGCACATGGCATGTGTTTATGTTGTCCCAGCGAGTAATTACTCTCATTTCAGGTTTAATGCCTGGTGCTTGTTGACATGCATGCTCACCAACCAGTGCCCGCGCACACAGATGGCATCATCTGAAAATAAAGATCAAAGACTACTGAAATCCCATTCGTTCCACTCCGAATGGGATCCACATGCTTTGAGAGAGAGTGTGAGAGAGATTTGGTTACGTGCCGAAAGAGAAAAACGGAATTCTGGATCAGTGACTCCCAGATGGTGGGAGCAGATATGAGCGCTACCACCTCAAAAAAAGAGGGCAGAATATAGAGAGAACAGGGTGCTTATCATGCGCTCTCTCTCTCTTTAACGTTATCTTACTTTCTCCATTTCAATTTAGCCCACTCACTCCCTTTCTCTCTCACTCACTCTCTCTCTCCTTTCAGAATTGTCTCATTTTGTCAGTTTAATTGAGACTTTTCATTCTTTCTTTCTCTTCTTCTGCCTCTTTTTCTTTTGCAATGTGTTTTTTCCTTTTTTTTTTTTTTGTCCCCATTGTTGACCGGATGCATTAGTCTTGTTTTTATGACTAATTCAGCACGTTATGTCATGCACACTATTAGCTGATGTGTCATATAACATCTTCGAAAAGTATTTAAATTAAAGTTTGCATGAACCGGAAGTTGCTGAGACTTTTATTTCAGTATGTTGATGTACCTGCAACTGAAATGGAATATTGAGAAGGGGCTAGGTCTTTCTTTTTGCACACCGTTCCCTAATAGCAAACTAACAGTATCTTCTACAGAGAACGGCGGCCACTTTAAAGGGGTGGTCCAGAGAATAATTTTAAGGCTTGGTTGTTTTTATAAGATGCAAAGCAATGTGTGCTCATGCTTCATTTGTAGAAAATCATGTAGTTTTTTCATATATTTACTTTGATTTTATATTGCTACTTAGCTAACGTGAAAACAAATGTCCTAGTTCCTCTGAAAGGCCCTCAAGAGGCTCTGATAGGTCATCTAACACAATGTACTGTGATTCGTGGATTGGCTCCACGTCACCAGTAAAATGCCACGCCTCCACAAGCACGCGCTTTGATTCTGCTGTGTAAATAGTGTCAATCGGAGTAGCTGTTAGACGTATCTGTTTGAGCCTTAATCAGAGAGAAAATGAAAAGAATGAACCTCATGCCTGCTCTCTAAAATAAAATCTGACAAGTGTCTGTAACGCGTGAAAATAAGGTGTGGCTCCTTTAAGAGAGAATCGCCATTTTATGTATGTATGTATCGTCACCTTAGAATTATAAGGTTCTATCTGACATTTTTGTCAAAATTGAGTTAATCACATATTCTTATTAAATCACATCTTATTTGCATGATGTGATGTTTTTGTATAAGTTGTTTACATTTTAAGACTTTTTATTTAAAAAAACAAAAACAGTTTATCTACAAAGTTGAATAGCTTGGCTCTATAAGGTTCTTTCTTTGAGCCAATCAGTATTTTGAATGCACGCACGAGGACCAATCAGGATCAGTTTTCTTTACCATTTCGCCAGACTGCTCCATTGACAGCGGGAAAGACCAGAAAGACAAAATCAGAGTCGACTAAATAATGCCGCACCACACAAAATTGAGAAGTGTGTAAATGTTATGACTTAGAAGCATTTTTTTTACATTAAGATGATATGTTAAATTTGACATTGTTGATAAAGAAACAAAGATTTTAAAAAATTATTATATTAAATGTGAAATATTTTTATTTGTGTACATATGGTAAGTGAAACATTTTTCAGTGTTCAATAGACTCATTAAATTTCATCAAAGTCTTTAAATTTAATATTAAGCCTTGAAGGGTAAATACTTAATTTAATTCATAGGGCATATAATTCAATCAATATAATTCAATAATTAATATAAAACATAAAATGTTATACATATTAATTAGATAAAATTGACATCTGCACTGGACAAAATATTTAGCACAGCCTTGTATGCTTAATTTAAACAAGAAAAAAATATTCATCCTAAAACATGAAATAAATGTTATAGAAAGCAAAAATTTTACTTTTTCAAGCATCAACATATTGTTACAACACCAAATTATATATTTTTGATTGGATTTCTTGAAAATTTATGCTTCAATAAATGATCTGCCAGATAGAACCTTATAATACCAAGTGGAAAATTACTTTTCAGAATTAGAAAGTTCTATCTGTATTTACCATGTTTCTTACTCCAATATGCAAATGTAAGAGAACTTTGATAATTTACATTTAGAGAGCATTTACATCTTTAATGTATGAAAGAGAACTGTTACCCACATGTTTGCTATATGGAATGCAAAAACTTTGAACAGTCTGTAGATGCATTTAACACAAGAACCGCGTGTATGCAGGTCTGATGTTTATGTTTATTTTGCTCTAATGCTTGAATTAATTTATTTTTCTGTAATATACAGTAACGCTGTTGACAGAAGAATAAAGTGCAAGATGTGGAGTGCGAGCCGTGTGAGCTTTGGTCGATTTTTCTGCTGCAACATGAGTTAGGCGAGCTATCCTGTATTTTTTTTATACCTAACTGAATGTGTTACATGTCTTTCACATACAGTTAAAGTCAGAATTATTAGCCCCCCTTTGATTTTTTTATTTATTTTTAAAAAATTTCCCAAATGATGTTTAACAGAGCAAGGAAATTTTCGCAGGATTTCTGATCATATTTTTTTCTTCTGGAGAAAGTCTTATTTTTTTTTTATTTCAGCTAGAATAAAAGCAGTTTTTAATTTTATAAAAAAACATTTTAGGGTCAAAATTATTAGCCCCTTTAAGCTACATTTTATTTTCAATAGTCTACAGAACAAACTATAGTTATACAATAACTTGCCTAATTACCCTAACCTGCCTAGTTAACCTAATTAACCTAGTTAAGCCTTTAAATGTCATTTTAAGCTGTATAGAAGTGTCTTGAAAAATATCTAGTCAAATATTAATTACTGTCATCATGGCAAAGATAAAATAAATCAGTTATTAGAAATCAGTTATTAAAACTATTATGTTTAGAAATGTGTTGAGAAAATATTCTCCCCCTTAAATAAATAATTGGGGAAAAAATAAAGAAGGGGGCTAAAAACTCAGGGGGGCTAATAATTCTGACCTCAACTGTATATTCAGAATAAGCATGTGTCAGTAATATGAAACGTTCACATATCTTTTGCTGTAGAGTGCAGGGAAAGCGGCCACATAGACAGACACTGCAGCACTGCTGAAGATTGTGTGTGTTTACAGCGGTTTGACTGATAAATATGAATTTGTAATTAAATTGTTAAAGGTGCCAAACAGCATTTCTCATTGTTTACATCCTCGTTTACGTCATTGCTACAACTTATCGTTAACGCTAGACACTGTGCATGTCATAGATCAATTTGAACAAATTAAAAATACTTACAGGTTGTGGCTCACAATCCACAGCTTTGTTTGTTGGAGCTGCTCCTTCTTTGAGGAGTTTTTAGCGAATCCAGCACTGAACTAGGAGAGATTCTGGAAGCTCACCCTTGTCAAATGCTAGCTATATATTTTCTAAAATGATTCAAATTAAACTGTAAGCACTTCGGTCTTTGTGTCATGTCCTTTGGAAGCCCAAATACAAAAACAGAACAAGCTCTGTGGAAATAGCAGCATTTGAACGTCATTTTAGCTTTCTCTGCTATAACATTACAGTGCCTCTGGCTGGATGTATTTTTATTTATTTTTTTGTAGTCCCCAAACTTCGTTCGCTGTAGGCTTTGCTAAACTGACTCTGTAAAAGCGAATGTCTCCCTTTGCATTGAACTTTGAGCATATTCAGACATGCTGTTTATGTTCACACAGCTACATTACACATCAACTAAAGTTTAAAATATGAAATCATAGTGGTCCACCCCTTTAATTTAAGACTTTGACTCTATTGATTCTATGATTACTATTTAAGGATTAAATAGTTCACCTGTTTGACACGTACACTACCAGTCAAGTTGGGATTTTTACATGTTTTAAAATAAAATAAGCTTAATAATAATAATAATAATAATAATAATAATAATAATAATAATAATAATAATAATAATAATAATAATAATAATAATAATAATAATGTAATAGTAATAAAAGGTATAATGACTGGAGTAATCATTTCAATTCAAACTACATACAATAAGAAAGCAGTTATTTAAGATTTTAATAAATATATAAATATGTATTTTTTTATATTTAATAAATGCCGCCTTGATGAACAGAATCCTTTTCTTAAAAAAAAAAACATGAAAAAAAAACTGACCCCAAACTTTTGACTGATAGTGTATCAAATTTTAAAATGTGGGTCATGAAACCGAACTCACAGTATTATATTATTGAGATATGTAAAGCCACTTTTTGTTACGGTGTCTGATTTTTGGTTCGTTTATATGTTTTTGGTTAGAGTTCATATTTTAACCAGAGCAGTTCATTTGCATGTTTTTGGGGTTCTTTGTCTATTTGTGTGTGTACCAAAGTATGGATGAGAGCACTCACAGATGAAACACACAACACGGCAAACCAGAATTGGTTTTAATACATCCAAGCCTGTCAAATATGAAAACCCCCTTAATCCTGTTCTGTTGTAAATATTTTTATTATATCTATCTATCTATCTATCTATCTATCTATCTATCTATCTATCTATCTATCTATCTATCTATCTATCTATCTATCTATCTATCTGTCTATCCTCTCTTAAATCTGACATTGTTTTTTATTTATTTATTTATTTATTTATTTATTTATTTATTTATTTATTTATTTATTTATTTATTTATTTATTATTCATCTCTCTTATCTTTTTCCCCCCTGTACGGACATCTGAAATGGCTATATATGAACATATACTGTATAAAGTTATTGCTAATGCATTTGAACATGTACATATTGGTAACTCTAATGGTTAGAAAATAAATGTAAGCAGTCAAGAACATAGAGTGACTGTAAAACACATTTATTTCCAGTCCACATTTACTTCTTGACACATGAAAGTGTAAAGCCTGCAGCCCACAACAAAGGTGGAAAGTTATTGCATATCATATTTAACTTTTTTACTACTAATTTTATATAATTTTGCTCACACGGATAATTGAATATTAATCAGATGATGACATTACGCTGCTGTGCCATCAGCCAGTCTGCATAGCTGATCATGATATCGTGGATCGATAGATCTGTTGATCAGTTGATCCAGACATTTAAATCTGATTTAATCTGAACCAAATTAGGCAGAGATCAGTTATCAATATTAAAATATATCCAGGATCTGTCAAATTATCTTAGATCATTTAAGTGAGGTACGAAGAATGGACCCCTGGATCAATCCAGATCCACCATATGTTTGTCACCCAATGCTATATTAATACTTAAATCAACAACTTTGCAATATATTGCACAAGTTTACGATACTTATTTTTTCACCATTAGTTATTCTCCGTTACAGCTGTACAGGCTGTACAAGTTTAGAATGACATGATAGTTGCTAAATGACAGAATTTAAAGTTCTGGGTGATATATTTTTTTTTCTTTTTTTTTTTTTTTGTCTGGAGACGTGTGTATTATTCATGGCCATGAGTACGTGTCACCGGCGTTCGGTTCATTAGTAAGAGGTTCATATTGTTCTCAGCCCAGATACACTGTGGTGCTACAGGAGAGGTGAGGATGGAGTAATTGTCTCGTATCAAATGAACAGGCATGAACAGCAGAGACACACATCACCTGCATTGTCAGATGAGCGCGTCGTCTGCGCCACTGATTTGAATCCACGGCGTAGCTTGTTTACAAGTCATCTAGGGCACCGCCAGCGAAAGCCAGGGCATAAACAAGTGCACCTCATGTCAGGTTGAGTGTCACTCTTGCCGAATCCTACACACTAATCACAGGCATCCACAACTTTTCCCTCGCACATGCACATGCAAAAAGAAAAAAGAAAAAACAACTTGCATTGCAGTTTTGGATGGCTTGTCCCCTACCGAGCAAGCGCTGCTGTGTTCACAGCTAGGGTGTTAATCAAGAATTGTATGTCAAATATGTAGACGACAACATCAGAAGCAAATAATTAATTTGCTGAAGTGTGCTGACAAAATGGCATGGATGGAGGACGAATCCAATGGAATGAGAGATGGAGGGAAAAGGAGAGAAAAAAAATAGATGCGGTTATAATTGGCGGTTTTGTTTGTGCATTAATAAAGGACTGGGGAAATGAATGTTATACATTATTTCCTTTTGAGCCAACAGACATATCTGAGGAGGAAATGAGATGGATGGAGTGTGAAATCCGCAATGTGGTGCGGCTTGCCTGATGCAAATGAAATGTCAACACACAGCGAAGGTAGTTAATGAGATTTCCAATGCGTAATTTCCACATTGCAGCCAAAGTGTGAAAACGCAAAATAAACCCTGTCATTAAAACAAAATACCACAAATAGAGACAGTAGTGTTCTTTTCTTTTTCTCGCGTTTGGTTCTTCTCTGCCTCGGTCTTTGTCTTTCCTCCTCTCTATAACCTTAGAAACAAGCCCTAATCCATCTTAAGGTGACATAAAAAACGGCATTGACATTTCTGAGAAATAAAATATGCAAAATATTACATGATCATTCAATGCATTGCAGGATATCCACATTTGTTTTGCGCATGTCGTCACCATGGATTATAAGATTCTATCTGACATTTTTGTCAAAATTGAGTTCATATATTCTTATTAATTGACAACTTATTTGCATGATGTGATGTTTTTGTATGAGTTGTTTACATTTTAAGACTTTATAGATAAACCGTTTTTTTTTTTAATAAAGTTTACTCTAGCTTGGCTCTATAAGGTTCCTTCTGTGAGCCAATCAGCTTTTTTAGTGCATGCATGAGGACCAATCAGGATCAGCTTTCTTTGTCATTTTGCCAGACTGTTCCATTGACAGCGGGAAAGACCAGAAAGACAAAAATCACACAAAATTGAGAAGGGTGTAAATGTGATGACTTAGAAGAATTTTTTTACATTGAGATGAAAAGTTTACATTGTTAAAAAAACAATTTTCTGAGTTTATTAAACTCATTTACTCATTGTGTTTTTTCTTTTAAAGTCTTTACATTTTATATTAAGCCTTAAAGGGTAAATACTTAATTTATAATTCATATAATTCAATCAATATAATTCAATAATTCATATAAAACATAAAATTTTATAAATTTTAACATATTAATTCGATAAAATTAACATCTGCACTGGTCAAAATCTTTAGCTCAGCCTTGTATGCTTAATTTGAACAAGAAAAATTATTTTTCCTAAAACATTAATGTTAAAGAAAGCAAAAAGTGTAATTTTTCAAGCATCACCATATTGTTACAACACCAAATTATATATTCTTTGATTGTATTTCTTGAAAAGTAATGCTTCAATGAATGATCTGCCAGATAGAACCTTATAATACCAAATGAAAAATGTCATTTCATAATTAGAATGTTCTATCTGCATTTACCGTGTTTTTTTTACTCCAATTTGCAAATGTAAGAGAACTTTGATAATTCACATTTAGAGTACATTTAGAGTCTCTGTAATGCTATTGTATGAAAGAGAACTGTTACATACATGTTGTTTTCCATATGAAATGCAAAAACTTTGAAGTTCAATATCTCAAAATCATTTAATACGCAGATAGAACCTTATAATTCCAAGGTGATGATGTACTGTGTTTCAAATTGGGTTGTATTTCAGGTTTGGAAAACGTCAGTTAATTAGTTTGTGCTGCAAACAAGGTTATATTAGTAAACTAAATCTTAAACTTCTGGACCAAAAAAAATCTGTTTTTTAAATGAAATAAAATGTTTAAAAAAAAAACATAAATGAAGAACTAAAACTTTCTGAAACCGTCACATAAAAACAAACTGAAAACTATTTTTAGAATGCCAGTTTTTTTCAGTGGCTTTGGTGCATTTCTCACAACACTATTTACGTTTGCACAACAGTTAATGCATTTCTCAAAACAATTAGTACAAACAGCAAAACCTAGTTGATAACCTGCAAAAGCGTGTCAAAAAGCGTGCCTTGCTCAAAATGGATAGCCCATTCCTCAAAAGCAAGTATTCATGTCAATGAAAGTGTCAGTGTGATCAAGATGAAAAGTCCTGACTACATTGTTTATGAACAAGATAGTCATAAGGCTTTGTCATGTTTTCATTATGACAGTTCACTCTGTACAGTTATTCCAATGCAAAAAAGTCAGATTTTGGTGACACTTCCTGACAATGCTCAAGACAGCACTATATACACAGCCATTTGAAAACTTGCATGTATCATCATCATCAGGTCTTTTTTTTCACAGCAGATACGTTAGTTCTAGTACATGAATAACTCAGGATATTGGTTTATTTCGATTCATAGGGGGTATCTAGTATGTTAAAAAGTAAGTAATTAAGTACTTACTGTAGACACAAACCGTTTCACGACAACTCCGTTCAATTTAATGAACTGGTTTGACCAGTTCACTTATAAGATCCGGTTAAAACGTGCATGAATCTTTTCTTTATTTAATAAATGACTTGCAATGTGCTCAGCCTGCTGATTTGTTCATTCACGCACATTTGCATCGTCACATGAACTCTTCTAACAAAATCACATGACTTTTAGTTACTTTTTGGGGGAGTAACTCAATATTGTAACACTACTTTCAAAAGTAACTTTCCCCAACACTGTTACAGACCAACACATTTTCTTCATTTTCCAGAATCTGTAAATTAGGCACATGCAACTACGTACCTGGGGATCTATACATCATGGCACGTTCACTGTTTACATAGCAGAAAACTGAATGCTTCTCTAGGAAGGAAACGGATCTGCTCGTTTGCGGTGTTAAAGAGCGCAAGCAGAATGATCCGGATCCCACCAAAGCCGCCTGTGGTGAAAGCATGGGAAGAGGTAGAGATTATTATATTTATGCTTATTATATAGACTTCTTTGCTGATGAAAATATATGTGCTGCTGTGCATCCCTGTATGTGTAATAATAGGTATCTGGATTGATTATAAGCTGTTATTTAATGTACACATTGCTAATCTGATTAGGAAGCTTGAAACTGAAGCTTGGCTAAAGCTACTTTTTTATCTGTGCTTGATTATGGTGATTTATTATACATGGATGCGGCATCTTCTATTCTAATAAGACTTGATTCTGTATATCATGCTTCACTGCGTTTTATTACAAAGGCAAAATCCCGCACTCATCATTGCATTTTATATGAGAGGGCTGGACATAACTAGCTGTACGCAGAAAACAGCACGGGTAGATTTTTATCTATAAAGCTATTTTGGGTAAACTTACAGCTTATCTTTGTACTCTTCTTTGTCTTAGCTCAGGGAATTACCAGCTACGCTCTTCCAAGTGTTTGCTTTTTAATATACCTCGAGTTGCATTTTCTTATTGTGCACCTTGGGCATGGAATACTTTGCGTCTTTCTGTGAATTTAAAGGCATTATAAAGAGAGCAGTATTGGAAACATGTGATTGTATTTGTTGAGAGGACTGATGAAATGTTGTTATGTGCTGTTTGTGTATTTTAAAATTGTTTTACTGTATGGCTGTTACCTTGGCAAGGTCTGTCTTGTAAAAGAGATGAGACTTCCTGGTTAAATAATGGTAAAATAAAATAAATGTAAAAAAATAATAAGCAATAAGCAATAAAATTTGGAATAAATTTTTGGGGAAAAAACAGCACCATTTACTGTAAATCAGCTTTTAGTTGGTCAGTGTTTCAAACTATTTTTTGTTGCATCAAAATAGCAATGCATCTACAATGGGCCTTAACACACTTCCTTTTCAGACCAGTAAATGCATTTGCTAGTAAAAAAAATGTGGTGCTGGACATAACAATGATACCTGCGCCAGACTAAAACTACGAAAATAACACTTGCGTCATGCCTGGCTCAAAGTTAAACTGTTGAGGTTATCAATTTTGTAATCCATTCAGCTCATCTACAAGTCTGGTGGGAGCACTTTTAGCTTAGCTTAGCATAAATCATTGAATCAGATTAGACCATTAGCATCTCGTTAAAAAAAATTATCAAAAACTTTCAAGCATATCTGTGGTCAAATCTTTTTTGTGGTTACTGTTACAGTGCAGTGGAGTGCAGTCAGTGTGCAACTTATTCAATTCAATTCACCTTTATTTGTATACCGCTTAAACAATGTAGATTGTGTCAAAGCAGCTTCACATAAAAGGTCATAGTAAATTGGAACAGTGTCAGTTCAGTTTTCAGTGTTTAAGTTCAGTTCAGTTTAGCTCAGTTCAGTGTGGTTTAAAAATCACTACTGAGAGTCCAAACACTGAAGAGCAAATCCAACGATGCGCAGAGCTACATTATTTTATACATTGTACATTGATGATTTGAGGGATCAAATTTTTTGGTAATGTTAGTTTGTTTAAAATATGCTTTTACATAAATCAAAGGTATGTATTTATTTAGGTTACATCTAATTTATTCATAAAACGTATTTAGGTTTTCAGTGTTTTGTGGGATAGGCTATTTAGTGTATTCTGACCTGATTAGCTATTTCGGCTTACTTTAGGACAAACTATACAAACAATACATCTAATTTGACGTTACTTTTAGACAATATGTCAAAACAAATGCCTAGTTTAAAAGAAAATGTGGTTTTCATCCTGTCTTGTGAACTCTTATGGTGTCTATCGGTGCTCTAAATCTGCCGGTTTCGGAATGTTGAATGACTTTTTTATTGCATGGCCTGATTGGCATGATTGTGCATTCACAATGTGAACTGATATAGGGGTGGTCAAATGGATGTCTATTATTTCCCACATAGCAAAATATCTCTGGCCCACACAATTAGCTTTTGCTTGGCTCACATGCCGCAGTGAATTACGGTTCATGACTGGACCAAGTCTGGCTTCCAGACAAGGGCCACACATGGACCATATCTGGGCCTCAGCCAAGTTAATAACCCATAACTGAGCCTGAACTGGGCATGTTGGTGCGTCACGATTGCAATGAAATTGATAAACCCATGAATCCTTGCATTTTAGGCGTGCTTTTTCTCGAAAAGACCTGATAGGTAGAATTTTTTTTCTTTATTCACCTTTCTTTGTATATCGCTTTTACAATGTAGATTGTGTAAAAGCAGCTTCACATAAAAGGTCATAGTAAATTGAAACAGTGTCAGTTCAGTTTAGTTTCAGTATTCAGTGTTTAAGTTCAGTTCAGTTTAGTTCAGTTTAGTGTGGTTTAATAATCACTACTGAGAGTCCAAACACTAAAGAGCAAATCCATCGATGCGAAGCTCTACAGGTCCCGAACCATGCAAGCCAGTGGCAACAGCGGCAAGGAAAAAACTTCACCAACTGGCGAAAGTTAAGAATTAAAAAACCTCGAGAGAAACCAGACTCAGTTGGGCACGACCATTTCTCCTATGGCCAAACGTCTTGTGCAGAACTGCAGTCTAGGCACCGGAGGCTGGAGAGCGCTGGACCTTAGCGAAGACTCGTCTGTCCCTGGAGCGTCACAGGAATCAGTCTCATGCTCTCCTCTCCTCCATGACCACCACAGCAGCTGCTCAGGATACAGCCTGGTCCAGGATTATTGAAACCTTGGGATCATCTCGTTCCTGGTCTTGGATCACATCAGTTGCGCTGCATAGTCTCTGGGGCTCTCGGGATGAGTATCCCCAGGTGGAAATAGAGAATAATTAGCGTAGCTACTGTTCATAGTGTATATAAACGAGATGCAAAAACCTATGTTGAGCACATTCATGTATCATACCGTTATGTGATGTATTGAGTGTATGCTTTACTAAAAAGATCTGCGAGAGTGTGTCTGAGCCTTGGACAATATCAGGAAGGCTATTCCAGAGTTTAGGAGCCAGAAATGAGAAGTCTCCTGCACAATACTTGTGTACATCTGGCACAAGTATTGTGTGCCCTCTTAAAGACGGTGCCACCTCTGCCAAACCACATGCTGTATGCCAGTGCCGGATAAATGCCTGCTGTGCCAGATTTTTGCCAAATCAGGGCCAGAATTCTTTGTTACCTGGGTTTAATTATAAACATTATTATTTAAAATACAGATCAGAGTGAACTTTCTTTCTCAATTTCAAAGAGCCCCCCCCCCCCCCCCCCCCCCCCCCATACATCTTGTTTTGACTTCCTTCAGGGGGGAACAATGCTTAATTAGGAGGGTCAATCCCCCAAACCTCCTTGTAATTCACACCTTAAGTGCAGTAATATTCAACACATCCATACACTTAAGTTGTTGTTATTAGTGGTCTGCTTAAAGTAATTTAACTCTAATAAGTTTTCTTTTAATATTTAATAGAGAAATTGCCAGGAGAATAATGACACTTGGCTGTTCACAGTTTAAAAAATGCACTGATTGTGTACAGTTTAACAGAAGTTACTCTTATAATTCACATAAAGCATCATGGGACACTGGAAAACGGTGGATAAAAGCTCAGCGTATTGTAAACGTGCCTTCTGTTTATGTTTCTCTATAATGAAGAGTTGAGCAACGGGAAACTGTACTCTCCGTTTTGAGATGGATAAACTTCTGCTAGGGAAAGCCACTCGAGCGCTTACCACTGACCCACATTTTAATTATTCATACTGATTGGCAGCTATTTATGCTGTGAGAAAGACAGATTCATGTAGCATTTTTATCTGCATGCATCCATGTTGCCTGGCTCTGATTTTAAGCCCAGGCACTATAAATCACTTTAATGAGCCATGCCAATTGACAAGTGATTTCATATTTAATAAAATATGGTACGTTTGCAGCTGACACGCTTGCATAAAGCGTCCCAAGTCTAAAAATAAAAGCCTGAGGTACGCAGAACATCCTACATCTTTTAAAACAAATTAGCTTCATCAAGAGATCTGGCGTATGTGATACAGATAAATTGCTGAGTGTTTTGGGTGTGACGGTTATTATTAAAGTAGGTTTATTGTGTAACACACAATCATCCTATTGACAGAATCGCACCCACACTTGTGCCCAAATGTGCTTCTGCGTTACATCATACTCTGTAAAATCTATACAGGTGAATTTTTTATTCTTTTTCAGATATTTACCAAGTGATGTTTGACAGAGCAAGGGAATTTTTCACAGTATTTCCTATCATTTTTTTCTTCTGGAGATTTTTTTTAAGCTGGTATATTTTTAAAAATTAAAAACTAAGGTTAATATTCTTAGCCACAGCCATATCGCCCTGCAGCCCAAGACTCACTGATTACTTACTGAAGCTAAGCAGGGCTGAGCCTGGTCAGTACCTGGACCACATGGGAAAACTAGGTTGCTGTTGGAAGTGGTGTTAGTGAGGCCAGCAGGGGGCGCTCAACCTGTGGTCTGTGTGAGTCCTATTGTCCCAGTAAAGTGAAGGGGGCACTACACTGTCAGTGAGCACCACCTTTTGGATGAGAAGTTAAACCGAGGTCATTAAAAATGCCATGACACTTCTCATAAAGGGTAGGCATGTAACCCCGGTGTCCTGACCAAATTCCCTAAATCAGCCCTTACCCATCATGACCTCCCAAGCATCCCCATCCACCGAATTGGCTCTATCACTGTCTCTCCATTCCACCTATGAGCGTACTGACGCCGTTGAGCTGTGGCTGCTGTCGCATTATCCAAATGGATGCCTCCTCTCATGATTGTGAAGCGCTTTGGATGTATGGCCATACACAATAAATACGCTATCTAAATACAAATTATTTACTTAGGCTCATACAATTTTCTGTTTTGTTTTCTTTCTTTTTTTTGTTTGTTGATTTACCTAGATTTGTCATAGTTTACCTCATTAACATTGTTAAGCTTTTAAATAACACATTTATATATATATATATATATATATATATATATATATATATATATATATATATATATATATATATATATATATATATATATATATATATATATATATATATATTTTTTTTTTTTTTTTTTTTTTATATATATATTATAGTGTACAGCATGATCAAGCCAAAGACACATAAATTAGTTATTCCAACTTAATTATTATAAGTATTATGGTTCAAAATGTGTTTAAAATATATTTAAACAGACTTTGGAAAATATTTGACATTGAAATATTTGATTTGGCTAATAATCTTGTCTTAAGCTGTACATACAATCCTGCTTTGACTGCTGTTTTCTAAAATAGTTATTTTTGCTTTAGTAGACGCCACAAACACCATATGTAATCAGTTTCAGTCATACTAGCTGTAAGGTATGAAGCTAATTATTTAATAGCTCAGTACCTGTTTTAAGTGACCTGACAAAATCTATATTTTTTAGTAAATTAAATATATTTTTTAATAATGTGTTTACTAAAATAAATAGTTTTTAGATTTAATTTATTCATTTACTTTATTTATTTATTTATTTTTTATTTTATTATTATTATTTTTTTTTTTATATCAGGTTACATATGTTATGTGCAAGTCCTGCCTCAAGGCAAGATCCTCCAGTCATATTAAAAAGAAAAATGATATATTCATTAAAAATAATTGGGCAACAAATAAATAAATTAATAAATAATTAAAAGCACACAACACAATTTATAAAACCTTAGCTAAGCATAAAATGAAAAGATAAAATGTGATGAGTGGTTCATTCCACTGATGAATAAAACGACTAAGCCGAAGCAAAATGAATGAATGAATAAAATGTAAAGATGAAAATACAAATTTAAATATTTAAAAAATAGGAAAAATATAATAAATGTTACTCAGTGTTACTGACTATAAAGTACAAAGCTAAGATTAAAACTCACAGGCAAACAAAAATAGAAATAGATTTGTATATAGGTTTGCAAATGAAAACATAAATCTATAAATTAAAGCTATTATTGTTGTTGTTGTTGTTGTTGTTATTATTATTGTTATTATTATTATTATTATTATTATTATTGTTAATATTATTATTATTATTATTATTATTATTATTATTGTTGATATTATTATTATTATTATTATTATTATTATTATTGTTTATTATTATTATTATTATTATTATTATTATTATTATTATTGTTGTTGTTTATTATTGTTTATTATTATTATTATTATTATTATTATTATTATTATTATTATTATTATTATTATTATTATTATTATTATTATTGCTGTTATTATTATTATTATTATTATTATTATTATTATTAATATTATTATTGCTCTTGTAATTATTATTATTATTATTATTATTATTATTACAAAAGTGACAGTACCTGCAATAACATGTTTAGTGTTAAAAACCCAATCTATTTGTCCTCTTGAATAGAATACACTAAAAATGAACTTAAGCAACAGTGAGAAGGAGAGAAAAAATAAAAGTGAGATGCCAATGCCTCGCGGGGGAGTTTTCCGCCACTGTTTTGTTCATGTCCTGGGGTTGTGCAATCTGTTTGTCTGTTTAATATATCAATTAAAAATCAGTGTTTTTCTGGCCAGGAGCGTTTCAACCAAATCTGCATACTTAATACGAGCCCTGCGGCGAATGCTAACACGCCGGCGCATGTTTCAGACCCTCCAACGCCTTGCCATCAATTATTCAGCCTTACAAAGTTAGGCCGATTACCTTTGTACCTGTCCTGCTGCCCTGTCAATATTTACACAGCCTGGAAATACGAGTCCAAGCGAGGCAAGACACAACTGCATTATTAATCATAAATGTGTCACATACGTTTGGGCTTGATTGTGTCCAAGTCTCTCATTTTGACTGACAGCCTCTTTGACGCCCCCGCTCTGGATCCGGGCGGCTCTCGGGCAGCTGTGAGGGCCTCGGGGTTTGCTTTTGAAGGTCACAGATGACCACTGACCATCCACACTCAAAAACGCAATAGCCAGAGAGGCAGAGTGAGTGGGCTACAAGATCCAGCTTCCCTGTGGACTCAGGAAAAACTACATTAGGAAAGAGTGTGTGTGTGTCTGCCTGTGAAGGTCACGATAGCAAGCCATCTTTCTCTGTCAGAGCAACAAACTATATCATTCCGTCACATAATATGAGGTTGTTTATTTTGAGTTATATTTTAAGTGAGCCCTAATGCGTTTATTTTGTTTGTTTGGCTTAATTTTTTTCTAGCTATAAGTTCGAAATATATTTTGCAACAGTGAAGCCCAATTAAATATATTTTTCAAAATGTTGATCTAAAATTAATAAATACATAAATGTATGAATGAATGAATACAAATTAAATATATACATATAAAATAAAGTAACAATATTTTACAACTGGAAAAATATATTATACTGCTAAACAAATATAGTTATGATTTTTGTGTTACCATGGATATCAAGATTTGTTATTATTATTACTATTATTATTATTACTGTTGTTGATGTTTATTATTATTATTATTATTATTATTATTATTATTATTATTATTATTATTATTATTATTATTATTATTATCGACTCAGAATGTCTCTTACCTGATTTATAATAATTTTTCTCAGCTGTAGTTTGAAATTTACGCTGAGAAAATGCTGTTTTTCTTCCACAAGGATTTATTATACGGTCTCTGTTGTCATCTTGTGGTGGAACGTCAACTTTCACAAACGGGATGGTTGCGGGAGATTAGTCTGAAATAAGGGAGACTCCCAGAAAACGGGATTGTTGGCAGGTATGCTTACCAGTTTAATATTGATTTGATCAGCTGTAGTTAGAAATCAGACTGTTATAATCTTCTTTAATTATGCGGTTCTATCGCCATCTTGTGGATAGAAAACGTCAACCGTCTTTTGTCTACTCAGTATGGCAGGCTAATGGCCGCCGACGTGCTGTCTCTCAGAAACTGTAAAAAATTTGAAATAGGCACTATTCTTATAAATAAACTGCATAGTTGCAATCTAAACAACTACATTCTCGACTAAATAAAGCCTCAAAAGTTATGTTGTCCAACAGCAGCAACATTTGTCAAACTGTAGAGTGTCTCTCTGCTTGTTGCTGACTGTAGGTGGGCGGAGTAATACACAAAGGTGAAGGGTAAAGGGGCCATGGTGTGCTGTTATTGCCAAAAATTTCGCACAGCTATCAGCTGTATCAGAATATATATATACAAATAATATATATTATTTGTTATTTAAGTGGTTTTAAATATATTTTAAGAAAAAAATATGTATACACAGGCCAAAAAATATATTCGTTTAAAAACTATATGTATATGTTTTGCCAATTTTTATTTATTTACTGTATGTAATAAATACAATTATTTTGATCCTATGTTTTTCCCCATATGGGAGACTTGCACCTGTACCTCTTTCCTTAATCGCTTTTAGTTCAGATTTCACACTAAGACAAGTCTGCGAGCAGGCCTGCTGGGTGCTATTGTCACCACATATTACCTTTCTGCTCACTGGAGGACATTCGGATGTTGTGCTGTGTGTGCAAGAGCGCGTGTGTGTGTGTGTGGGTGGGTGGTGAGATGTTGCCTACCTGCAGCTGACAGTGTTTTACCGTCTCGTATGAACATCGCCAGTCTATGCAACAAAAGCTGAACCCGAGCAAGGTTGCAGTGATGAGGGTGGGGGTATAGGGGGGTTGTCCTAGTTTCTAATAAGACGTGTGGTTTTTCATCGCAAAGAATCTGAGAACTAGTCTCCTTTGGGAAAAACCACATCCCCAAGGTGACAGAGCGATGTGGTCCCTTGTGGAAAACACACACATGCCGCTGCTGTAAGTAGAGCTCAGAGAAGTTTGCATGTTCGTGATGATGGATGCGTTTGGTTGTCAATCACAGCTTCCCATGTCGAAATCCGTCCCAGAGGACTGTGGACGGGATCTTAAGACGATCAACACAACAGATTGTTTCCGATGCATAAATCATGTGCGTTATATCTCATTTAAGCGAATTGTGTGTGTGTGTGTGTGTGTGTATGAAAATGTGTGTGCTTATATGTGTATATTTCTGCGTGAGTGAGATATATGTGCTAACTGCTTGCTTCGCTCCCCTGCTAGGAGCTAGCTTATGTCTGCATCCCATGTGCAGCCAGCAAATTCCCTGTAAACAGCAGTGCTGAAAACTAGCAATCTGGCACATGCTTTACATATTTGCACTTTTCAGTGACACCTCTGCTTTTTGTAAATTGTTTAATGTTTTGGAGATGGTTTTTGATACATTTAAAGTAGGCTTACTTAAATATGTGTTTATTTGTGTAAGACATATTCTACACTAAAAAAGACGTTCGCTGTTTGTTCAAACTGCTTGTTTAAAATCAGCTGAAACAACACAATCCTTGAGATTTTTGGGGACAACATAAATTTGTAAAGACTAAGTGAAGTTTATTTATTTTGAGAGGATCATGTGCTTATGATTGACCACGGCTGGTCCCAAATTAGCTATCATATAGTTTACCAATCAGACGAATCCAAGCACATAAATATCCAAATTTTCTTACCTTGGTCATCTTTACATCGAAAAATCCCCCTATCAACCCCTACTCCTCCCCCTCTTTCCTAGATTAATCCAGGACAGGGTGGCACGGCGGCTCAGTGGTTAGCACTGTCGCCTCACAGCAAGAAGGTCGCTGGTTCGAGTTCCAGCTAGCCCAGTTGGCATTTCTGTGTGGAGTTTACATGTTCTCCCTGTGTTCGTGTGGGTTTCCTCTGGGTACTCCAGTTTCCTCCCGCAGTCTAAAGACATGCAGTATAGATGAATTAAATATTCATTCATTCATTTTCTTTTCAGCTTAGTCCCTTTGATAATCCGGGATCACCACAGCGGAATGAACCACCAACTTATCCAACATATGTTTTACACAGCGGATGCCCTTCCAGCCACAACCCATCACTGGGAAACATCCACACACACTCATTCACACACATACACTACGAACAATTTAGCTTACCCAATTCACCTATAACACATGTCTTTGGACTTGTGGGGGAAACCGGAGCACTCAGAGGAAACCCAGGCGAACACGGGGAGTTAATTGAATGTTATTAATAATGATTATTATTAATAATTTAATTGAACCAAATTGGTATAGTATAGAAGTGTTTTGCTATTGGTCATTCACCATATGACCCTGTGCTGATGTAATTGGCAGTTCATTCCACCGTGGCGACCCCTAATAATCAAGGAATAGGCCGAGCAAACAAATTTGGGGGAGCTCTCGAGACTTCCCTAAACACAGACTCCCCTCTCTCCCGATGAATTGGGAGGGAGCCCTGGGCTAAAGGATCTTTTGAGTTCAGGGCATTCTTCCGAGACAGCATGCCAAACATGCTTTATTATTATTAATTATCAGCAAAGTGTGACCCTTTAAACAAGTGAACTTATTTTCTTCATGTTTCCACAAATTAATTGTGTGGAACCCGACATTTTTGACAGTGTAATAAATAATGTAATGTAATGTGTATTTATATACTGCATTTATCGTGTATGGCCGTACACCCAAAACACTTCACTAATCATGAGGGGGGGGGGGACTCTTCACACCACCACCAGTCTGACATACACTGTAATGCTTGGTTCCACAAAATTAATTTGTGTTGGGACAACCTGAATAAATTAATTTACATTATTAGTTTATACAAATGTAAGTGGGTTAAACATAAAACAATTAAGTTGTCCAAAAAAAGCCTCAAGATTTGTGTTTTTGCAGCTCATTTAAGTAGTTAAATAATTACATTAAGCATACTATTCAGTAACACTTTACTTGAAGGTGGTCACAAGATTGTCATGATACCTTTATATGGTACATTTAGGATACCTTTTTGCACGAAAGAAATTGTATGCAACTGTCATTAGGTGTCATTCGCTTAGTTATGTCATTTTAAATGCAAATGTAACATTGTTTGAGATTTCTTTATGGCATCTTGACATAAACAAACCACAACATGTCAGTGTTTTTGTCAAAACAACCTAGCTTGCAGTCATAAATCCATCATAAACTTGATGTCAAGAGACCATACAAATATTGTCATGAATATTTTTGACCACTTTTTTCAATGAAACAAAAATCTTCTGTAAAACTGTCTGATAACATAAATACATGTCTATTTATGTCAAAAATATTCTAATACTGTAAGTCTGACATAAATATGCACATTTTAGGATCTACTGTACATAGGATACCTGACAAAACATTACATTAAGCATACCATATTCAGTAACACTTAACTGAAAGGAGATGTTCATAAGACTGTCATGACACCTTTATAATCATGGCATGGTATGTTTGCACATGAAAAAATGTACCCATGTTTAAGGCAACTGTCATTAAGTGTCATTCACTTAGTTATGCCATTTCAAATGCAAATGTGACAATGTTTGAGATGTCTTTGTCATGACAACTTGACATAAACAAACCACAACATGTCAGTGTCTTTGTCAAGACAACATAACTATAGTCAGAAATCTGTCATAAACTTGATGTCATGAGACCATACAAATATTAAGTCATGAATATTTTTGACCACTTTTTTTACCAATAGAACAAAAATTTTGAGAAAAATTGTCAAAACACTGATTGATAACTTAAATACATGTTTATTTGTGTCAGAACTAATCTAATAAAATAAGTCTGACATGAATATGCACATTTTAGGATTTAGGATATCTGACAAAACGTTACATTAAGCATGCTATATTCATTAACACTATTTTCATCAACATGTCAGCGTCTTTGTCATGACAACATAACTATAGTCATAAATCTGTCATAAACTTGATGTCATGAGACCATACAAATATTAAGGAAATGTTTAGATCACTTTTTTCAATGGGACAAAATTTCAGTAAAAGTGTAAATACGCTGTCTGATAACATAAATACATGTTTATTTGTGTCAAAAATATTCTAATATTGTAAGTTTGAAATAAATATGCACATTTTAGGATTTATGATATCTGACAAAACATTACATTAAGCATACTATATTCAGTAACACTTAACTGAAAGGAGATGTTCATAAGACTGTCATGACACCTTTATAATCATGGCATGGTATATTTGCACATGAAAAAAATGTACCCATGTTTAAGGCAACTGTCATTAAGTGTCATTCCCTTAGTTATGCCATTTCAAATGCAAATGTGACAATGTTTGAGATGTCTTTGTCATGACAACTTGACATAAACAAACCACAACATGTCAGTGACTCAAGACAACATAACTATAGTCATAAATCTGTCATAAACTTGATGTCATGAGACCATACAAATATTAAGTCATGAATATTTTTGACCACTTTTTTACCAATAGAACAAATTTCGAGAAAAAGTGTCAAAACACTGATTGATAACTTAAATACATGTTTATTTGTGTCAGAACTAATCTAATAAAATAAGTCTGACATGAATATGCACATTTTAGGATTTAAGATATCTGACAAAACATTACATTAAGCATGCTATATTCATTAACACTATTTTCATCAACATGTCAGCGTCTTTGTCAAGACAACATAACTATAGTCATAAATCTGTCATAAACTTGATGTCATGAGACCATACAAATATTAAGGAAATGTTTAGATCACTTTTTTCAATGGGACTAAATTTCAGTAAAAGTGTAAATATGCTGTCTGATAACTTAAATACATGTTTATTTATGTCAGAAATATTCTAATACTGTAAGGTTGACATAAATATGCACATTCTAGGATTTATGATATCTGACAAAACATTACATTAAGCATACTATATTCAGTAACACTTTACTTGAAGGAGGTGTTCATAAGACTGTCATGATACCTTTATAATCATGGCATGGCATGTTTGCATGAGAAAAAAAAAGTGTACGCACGCTTAAGGCAGCTGTCATTAAGTGTCATTCACTTAGTTATGCCATTTCAAATGCAAATGTGACAATGTTTGAGATGTCTTTGTCATGACAACTTGACATAAACAAACCACAACATGTCAGTGACTCAAGACAACATAACTATAGTCATAAATCTGTCAGAAACTTGATGTCATGAGACTATACAAATATTATGTCATGGATATTTGACCACTTTTTTAAATGAAATGAAACATTTCAGTAAAAGTGTCAAAACACTGTCAGATAACAAATACATGTTAATGTCAGAAATCTAATACTGTAATTCTGACATATGCACGTTTTAGGATTTATATAGGATATCTGACAATTCACATTACATTAGGCATACTATATTCCGAAACACTTTACTTAAAAGAGGCATTCATAAGACTGTCATGACACATTTATAATCATGCCATGGCATGTTTGCATGAAGAAAACTGTATGCATGCTTAAGGCAACTGTCATTAAGTGTCATTCACTTAGTTATGTCATTTTAAATGCAAATGTGAAATAGTTTGAGATGTCTTTGTTATGACAACTTGACAAAGACACTGACATGTTGTGGTTTGTTTATGTCAAGACAACATAACTATAGTCATAAATCTGTCATAAACATGAGGCCATTCTAATTCTGATCACTTTTTTTAATGGAACAAAATTAATGTTATTAAAGATGTTTAGTCAAAGTGTCAATATGCTGTTAAATAATTTTATAACAGATTTTTATGTCATTAATATTAAATGGGATTTAACGACAAATTAAATTTGTGCCACTGTAGTAATTATTAATGATGCTGTTATGAAATTCATGATACAACTATGGTAGTCTTATGACAATCTTGACAGATTTATGACTAGTTATTATGTTTTGGTAATGTCAATTTGTCACAACAAAGACATGTTATGATGTACTTGTTTATGTCAAGTTGTCATAACAAAGAAATCTCTCTCAAACAACATCAGCTTTGCATTAAATTGATATAACCGAGCAGATGACACTTAATGAAAATGACAGTTTAATTATATAGTGCAATAGACAAACAACCCAAGACCAATGTGCTTCACAATAACTAAAAACCACAAACAACAAAAGTCAAAGAGAAAAACAAATAAAATAATAATAAAAATAAAAATAAAATAAAAAATTTAATAAAAATAAAATAGAAAGAGTAAAATATTAAAAGAAAAAAAACTTTTACTAGCTCAAAAGCCAATAAGATATGAAATAAAACCCAGTTCATGTGTTAAAATCTTTCTCAAACAGGAAAGTTTAATGACAATTGTCATAAGCATCCATGAAATCTCATTCATATTCATGACATGTCGTGTGTCATGTCATAATTACAAAGATTTCACGGCTGTCTCATGAATACCATCTTCAATATTACCCTAAAAGTGTTACCCTATATACTTTATATGATTGAAACAACCTGATTTACACTCTAGAAATATTTGATCAAGTATAAACAGCCTGTTAACGTAATATAATTGGACATTTCCAGTTTTAAAAATGATGTTGCACTATATTCAAATGGAAAAATTCACTTTTCTGCCAAATTTCATCATCAAGTTTTGACAGCAGAATTTGAGATGGCTATTATGAGCAATAGCTGCCTTCTGGATGATAAGAATTGTAATCTTTATTCTGTTCCACTGAAATGCCAGTATGCCAGTAACATTTTGCAATAAAGTTTGGTCAGTTAACATTTATTAGATATCATGATATCTATTTAGGCAATGTCTGAAGTCTGCATACATGAATATTAACAGGGTTGTGATTCAGTTGTAGACACAAGGCTGTGGATAATCACTGCCATGTCAAAATTCTTTATGTGTCACATTTGTGTTGTTACAATCATGCACAGAAAATACAACAAAATAATTTACATGTTATGTATTATGACAAGTACTGACAAACACAACTGAAAACACATGCATATTTATAAAAAGAGTAAACACAGTTAACTAAATCAGGCACAGGTGAAACTAATTGGAAACTAAGGGTTTGTTTACATGGCAACGGTCTTATTAAGCATTATGCTTGCTATTTTGCATGCCAGACTCATGGTTGGTGATGTCACACAGTGTCTTGAGCAGCATTAACACAGTCCTGAAGTGAGCTGTAAAGTGCATATGTATGATGTCACTATTTTTACAAAATAGTTGAGTAGAGGTGATGGCAGTATTATTTTCATTCAATCAGTCAGTCAGTCAGTCAGTCAATAATTCATTCATTTTCCTTTGGCTTAGTCTCTTTATTCATCAGGAGTCGCCACAGCGTAATGAACAACTTCACGTGTTCATAAGTTTTCACAGCCTTTGCCGCAAAGCTCTAAATTGAGCTCAGGTAAATTCTGTTTCCACTGATCATTCTTGAGATGTTTCAGAAGCTTAATTGGAGTTCACCTGTGGTAAATTCAGTTGATTGAACATGATTTGAAAAGGCATACACCTGTCTATATAAGGTCCCAGGGTTGACAGTGCATGTCAAAGCAGAAACCAAACATAAAGGAATTGGAATTGTCTGTAGACCTCCAAGACAGGATTGTCTCGAGGCACAAGGCTGGGGAAGGTTACAGAAAAATTTCTGCTGCTCCTAAAGTTCCAACGAGCACAGTGGCTTCCATAAGTGGAAGATGTTTGGAACCACCAGGACTCTTCCTAGAGCTGGCTGGCCATCTAAGCTGAGTGATCGGTAGAGAAGGGCCTTAGTCAGAGAGGTGACCAATAATCCGATGGTCACTCTGTCTGAGCTCCATCGTTCTTCTGTGGAGAGAAGGAACCTTACAGAAGGATAACCATCTGTGCAGCAATCCACCAATCAGGCCTGTATGGTAGAGTGGCCAGACGGAAGCCACTCCCCACCTAGAACTTGCCAAAAGGCATCTGAAAGACTTTCTGGCCATAAGAAATAAAATTCTCTGGTCTGATGAGACTAAAATTGAACTCTTTGGAGTGAATGCCAGGCGTTACGTTTGGAGAAAGCCAGGCACCGCTCATCAACATAATACCACCCAAAAAATCTTTTTTCACATTGTCATTGTGGGGTATTGTGTGTAGAATTTTGAGGAAATAAATTAATTTAATCCATTTTGGAATAAGGCTGTACAATAAAAAATGTAGAAAAAGGCAAGCGCTATGAATACTTTCCGGATGCACTGTATGTTATAATAACAGAATAATATATATAATTGCTGTTGATTTCCTTTTTTTTTACTTATACAATTTTAAATATTAGAATTGCACATGCAGAAATTACGTAAAATAATGGGTAATTGTTCACGATACCTAATGCATTAGCTAATTTTATCAAAGCCTAATCGTGACGTTTTATCATGGCAAGTTTATTTCCCTGACGACTTTCCCACGTCTGTGAAGAAAAAGTGAAGCAGGCCATAAACAGGTGTTTGCTCATTCCAACCTCTATCTATTTTTATATCATCATGAAGATTTCAAATAAATCTTTAATATTTAATCTACATTTGGATGGTCCTGAGATAGACCATCTGTCTCCCCTCCACTGCTCCTCCCGTAAGGGAACACACACACACACACACTCGAAAGTTTCAGCATCTGATACAAACAAGAAACACAAACTCCTTCCAACATGTGCAAGGGAGAACAGACTCAAACTGTGCCACTAACATCTGAATGATACTTTCACACACAAACAAGCACAGGCAACAGAGAGGAGACAAAAATGTACAGTTGTTTTGCGAGGCTGCGTCCGTGGAGGCATCGTTTAATATTTCATTCAAACACAAACTGTGGCCCCTTCATGTGCTTGATAGTTTCCCCTCATCAAGGTCGGCGAATGGAGGATGACACACTTAATCACTCTGTGATGTATGAGTGTACCGCCTGGTGTTACTACACCTGAGCGTGCTACATAAATCCTTATTAGCAACTTATGAAATAACCATACACCATATGTTTATCTTCATGTTTCTGTGGCCTGAAAATTATGGGCATGAAAATACTTCTTACGCTTTCTGGCTATATGTTGGCTCTGTGAATGCAAGCACTGGCAACATAAAAGATTCCCAAAGGAAGGCTAAGTCACAAATGAGATCTCAAATGTTTGTCCTAGATAGTAATGAGACTAAGCTGAGAGCCTATTGAGATCTGTGTTTTTTCTCCTGAGAACAAGGCCCTGAAATCTCACTTGGATCTATGATAGGTCACTAACCTAAAAATAGGTCACAGGTGACTTCAGATAGGCTTGCAGACAGCAGGGAAAAGCAAATGCTGATTGTACATTGCAGCAATTAATAAATGAGTAGTTAGGAGAGCAAACTGCAATTGCAGTACTATTTGATGTTTAAAACCAAGGATTTTTATGAGAAATATCTTGGTAACACTTTATTTTGATGTTCCCCTACACTATAAATAACTTTGCAATTGCATTTCATAATTCATTAGAATAGAGTGATTGAAACAAACCTAAAATAAGTGCATATGTTCTAATAAAATATTACAAAAGTCTTTTTAAAGTACTAATGCATATGCTAGTATTCTACTAATGCTTATACCAAGACAATGTACTATTTTATTATAAATAAAAACGTCTCATACACTAGTAGTCATACGGATAGTCTACACTAGAACTAGTGATAAGTAAGTGTGAACTGCTTCTGAGTAATTAATACAGTATATAGTCTAGCTATATGTAACCAAATGGTCCTACACCTTCCAACCCACTCTGAGCTGGGATTGAATCGACGACTCTCCAGATGGAAGTCGGTTGCTCTAACAAGGAGGCTAAAGACGATGGCCTATAGTGCCTGACACTTGAGCACCCCCTTTCGGGTTCACAGAAGTGACGTTTATCTGCACAGCACTTCATGAGCTGGCCTCTGTTACACTCACCCCCCCCTAAACCTGACTCCCATCCAGGTCACGGCACTAATGTATCCCGCCGGTCCTACACCACCCAACCCGCTCTGAGCTAGGATCGAACCGATGATTCTTTGCATGGGAATTGATTTCTCTAACAAGGAGGCTAAAGACCATGGCCTCCAGTGTTTGTCGCTAGAGCGAATTTTCGAGTTCACAGAAGTGAGGTTTACCTGCACAGCACTTCGCAAGCTGGCCTCTGTTGCACTCACCCACCTGAACCTCACTCCCGTCCGGGTCACGGCACCAATGAAACCCTCCAGTCCTACACCACCAAACCCGCTCCAAGCTGGGATCGAACCAGCGATTCTTCGCATGGGTGTTGGTAACATGGTGGTTAAAGACTATGGCCTCTAGCATCTATCGCTAGAGCACCTTTTCGGGTTCAGAGGATTGAGGTTTACCTGCACAGCACTTCCCTAGCTGGCCTCTGTTACATATAAACGTAATCTGACCTAATAATATGATTCAGTGAGTTATTAACTGTTTCCATATTATGCAATTCACAAGTGTTGATCTTTTATTTATGGTTCTGAATTGCATTTTGGAAAGAATTAAGACAAGACTCACAAAATATGGAAAACTTTTATATTTTTATAATGCAGACTCTCTCTGACCAGATTATTTGTATCAGCAAATTCTTATCTAGAGACTCACTCTGACAAGTTCAATTGAATCAGTGAGTCGTTAACTGTAGACTCACTTTGAACAGATCATTTGTATCAGCTGGTCTTTATCTAGAGACTCACACTGAATCAACCCAGGCTCATTCTGAAAACGTACCACTATATACATTTCTGGAGAGTGCCAAAAACATCCCAGGAGCTGCGTTTTGTTTTTTGTTTTTTGCAGTTTTTGTGAATTCACCAGAGGCCGCTGTCTCATTTTTCTTGCGAGTGCTATTCACACCTGCTGTTCTCAAAAAATCCACCAGAGGCTGCTGTCGACTGACTGACTTAGCAATCAACTGACTCACCCTCCTTCCCTACAAAACCCATTGTGTTTTCAAAAGCATTCTCACCCTGTAATTTACTTGTTTATTTTATGGCTCCTGTTTTTTGTCTTAACCGCTTTCTGGAACCGTTCTTTGCTGAACTCAAACCCCATTGTCATGGTCAACTTTTCTCAATGTCTTAAGTCCGCTGAAGTAAATAGCGAGCTAACCAGACAAACTTGTAACAGCAGGTAAACGGTCCATGCGGAGGTAAGTGGTCAGCTGGTATAGGGTGAAAAGAAACAGCATCATACCGCCCCGTTGCCTTCGTTTTAAAGATGAAATGCAGCCATGAGCATCTCAGGCTACATGATTTGCAATCTTAAGAAATGTTTTCAGAATGAGCCTATGTGTCTTTACGAGACTCACTCTGACAAGTTAAATTAAATCAGTGAGTAGTTAACTGTAGACTCACTCTGAACAGATTAATTGAATCAATGAGTCTTTAACTGTACACTCACTCTGAACAGAGGCTTTATCTAGAGACTCACTCTAAACAAAACAATTTAAAGCGAGGCTTTATCTAGAGACTCACTCTAAACAAAACAATTTAATCAGTAAGTCATTAAGCTAAGACTCACTCAAAACAGATAATTTGAATCAATGAGTCATTAAATGCAGACTCACTCTGAATCGATCATTTGAATCAGTGAGCTGTTCTTTCATGAACAAGCTGCCCTTTATTTATACAGATGATCTGCTAAATATCTACTAAATATTCCAGTGACTGGTAGTTAATAGTTAATAGATTGTCTAAAGGGGACCATCAAAATCTAAAATAAAAGTTTTTTTAAGAATTATAACAGAACAAAATTTTTCTCAGCTATAAATTTTGGAGCTTGGTCGTTTCAAAGATGTTTTTTGTTGTTGTTTTCCTCCCGCATAATTCAACCACTCTGGACTCTGAGATCTGTAGTGAAGAACATCTGAAGTAATGGTGATGAGCAGCTGGGGTTCAATTGGCCTTTAAATATGAATATGGTTTTAAATAACAAAGCACTCTGCTTGACAAAATACAGCCATACATGAAAATGAGAGGGAAAAAAACAGCCTCTCGTTTTCTTCATAATTAAAACCTCTCTTAGGACTTCCACGCGGCACTGTCCTATTTCCAAACACACAAAAAACCCTCTTGTTTCTGTTTATGTGTCAGCACAAATCTGCATCATTCTTCTTAAAAAGCCGTTTACTGTCTCCCTGAGTGACCCGTCTACCCTTTCAAACAGAGCCTGACCAACAACAGGGACTTTCCGCAATGCCACGTAGCCATAACTCGATCTGAAATGCCATCTGCCCACTCTCTCTTTGTTCCATCCTTCCCTCCTGTTTTCCCTCTTTCAGATGTGGCACGTGTTCTCAGCAGCATATGTCAATGTGCGTATAGCCGCTGCTGTTTAAAAAAAGAGTCATGTGCATGTATTCATATTCTGCCAGTCCGTCACCTCGTGTAGAAAAAGTTGCATCATCGTGGGCCAGAACACTGCATTATTGAACAAGGGATGGTGGCAGAAGCAGAACTTTGAATGAAAGATTCACTGGAAGTGGAGCAAACAATGAGAAGCCCTAAAAGATCTGTGTAATTAATTTGGATGTGACTCAGAGAGAGAGAAAGATGCGCATTTGACTGTAGAGTATCGTTGTATGAATCATCTCTAATAAACAGAGCTGATAAATGTTATTTGTTAAGCTCATCAAATGTGACTCAGCATCTGAACAATCTTTCTTTCTCAGATAATAGGCAGATATGAAGAACTGCGATTAGCAGAAAAGAACTTTTATTCTCACTTCCTCTCAGTAAATCTTTGCTAAAATACACCATACCTCTTTTTTTGGTAGATATTGTAGGGATTCTGCACCAAAGCTATTTTCTCAATGCCAAAACGTGGCTCTCAGTAGAGTTTGTTGCTAGCATGTTGGTAAGCCAATGGACATTCAGAACTAAATTAAGATTGGCAAAATTTCATTTTATTTGTTTTTTGTTTTATGTTTTCAAATGGAAAGTATAAAATTAGGATTATAATTTAAAAAAAAAATTAACTTTTGGGGTGGAAATTATGTTTGTTTGTTTGATTGATTGATTGATTGATTGATTGATTGATTGATTGATTGATTGCAACTTATAATGTCATAAACATCAAGCAAGCTAAACACAACCTAAGTTTATTCTGAAAACGTACCCCTATATACATTTCTGGAGAGCGCCAAATACGTCCCAGGAAGAGTTTTTGTTTTCGCGAAGGCCACTGTGTGCGCATTTTGAGATCTTTGCTCGCTAGTGTCATTCGTGCCTGCTATTCTCATGTAAATCCACCAGAGACCACTGTCGACTGACCTATTGAGTGATCAACTGACCCAGCCTCCTCCTTCCCTAAACCCAATCAATAGTGTTTGCAAAAGCTCCGATTGACCCAGACCACCCACTTCCCTAAACTCAACCGACAGTGTTTTCAAAAGCAGTCAAGAAAAAGAAAAGCCCTCACCTGATTTTTATCATGTTTTCTGATTTTACCACATTCTCACCCTGTTATTTACTTGCTTATTTAATTTTTTGGCTTTTGTTTTTGTCTTACCTGCTTTCTGGAATGGTTCTTGTCCAGAATCGAACCCTGTCGTTGTGGTCAACTCCTCTCTGCGTCTCAAGTCCATCAACATACACGGCAAGCCACTGGGCAAACTGGTAACAGCAGGAAAGCCGTCCATACGGAGGTAAGCGGCCAGCTGCTAGCACGCAAAGGAATGGTGTCATACCACCCCGTAGCTTTCATTTTAAAGACAAATTGCAGCCATATGTACATAATTTGCGATTTCCAGACATGTATATGGGTTGTTGGCTAAATGTTGGCTAAACATGTGCAACACACCACATTTTTTAACTGATGCGGATTGACGTGACTATTTGATTATTTGTAGTGCATTTTGCATGCATCATACAGTATCAGTTTCACATAAAATAAATGGATGGATGAAGGAACAATAAATTGATGATGGATTAATAGATAGAATGACAGAATTGTAGACAAAAACAGACTGAATGCCAGAATAAAACTGTCTAAGAAGCACTAGGATGCAGTGGAAAACAGAAGAACTAAATTAAAATTTACATTTGAGGACTCATGGATGGCAAGTAAAGGATGTATTAAAGGATAAAAAAATGGATGGATGGATAGATGGATGGAAATATTATTTAATTGTCCAGCAACCATGGTAAAAAAAGACAGACAGATGGACCCACAGTATAGACAGGTAAAATAGTTCATAAATGGATGACAATTGAACGATGGATGGATGGATGGATGGATGGATGGATGGATGGATGGATGGATGGATGGATGGATGGATGGATGGATGGATGGATGGATGGATGGATGGATGGATGGACGGATGGGCGGATGGATGGGTGGGTGGTTGGATAATGAACTAATTTAAATTGTCCAGCATCTATGGTATGGATGGATGAATGGGTGAATGAATGGGTAAATGGACGGACGAATGAATGGATAGAAAAACTTGAATTGTCCAGCATCTATGGTAAAAAAGACAGATGACAGCTATACAGATACAATAGATTCATAAATAGATGAAAACTGAGCGATAGATGGATGGATTGATGGATGGATGGATGGATGGATGAATGGATAGATGGGTGGATAAAAACTAATTTAATCGTTCAGTATCCATGGTATAGACAGACAGACAGACAGACACAGAGATAGATAGATAGATAGATAGATAGATAGATGGATGGATGGATGGATGGATGGATGGATGGATGGATGGATGGATGGATGGATGGATGGATGGATGGATGGATGGATGGATGGATGGATGGATGGAGGGAGGGAGGGAGGGAGGGAGGGAGGGATGGATGGATGGATAGATAGATATATAATCTTATACATTATTATCTCACTGTATACGCATGGCATGGTCTTGTCCTTAGAGTATTTCATTTCAGTGACTAACAAAATGTTTTGTATCTTGATGTGTCTGTTGGAACTCTCCTGAGACTGCGGAGCTATTTCTCCATAAACAAGTATATAGGCAAATAAACAGCAATAATGCCATTTCACAGCAGTGTCATTGCTCGCTGTGCTTACCAAACAGAAGACTGCAGGAAAAATCATGGCTTGGTGCCCTGCAGTTTGAGAATTTGCAGCCTGTTAATTTGGCCAAATTGTTTTTTTCTTTAGAGAAAGGTCACTGAAAGGTCACCAGAGAGTTTTCGCAGCAGTGCCAAAGAACGCTCATGATGATTCTGCTACTTGCTGATTTGCTTTGTTTATTTTTAAGATTACAGCACTATGCCGACTGCAATACGAATGAAAGATGGTATTAAAAAAAACAGGCAGTATGTGATAGTGAGAAATTCAGCAGTATGTTTGACCACTTGGGTATTTTTTATTTTTCTAAATGCAAGCTGCTAAAGGGATAGTTTAGTGTAAGCTACTCATTTAATAGACCTTTTATGACCAATAAAGAGAACATAAACAGCATTTATCTGCAGATATGGATATGGCCACTAATAACAATATTCAGTAACACTTTACAATAATAGTACATGAATAATGACGTATTAATATGTAAACTCAACATTACTTTAAATTAATGATAAGTTAATGTATACGCTTATTATGAACTAACATGATTCGCAGGAGGTGACGCAGTGGCGCAGTAGGTAGTGCTGTTGCCTCACAGCAAGAAGGTCGCTGGTTCAAGCCTCCGCGTGGTCAGTTGGTGTTTCTGTGTGGAGTTTGCATGTTCTCCCTGCGTTCGCGTTGATTTCCTCCGGGTGCTCCAGTTTCCCCCACAGTCCAAACACATGCGGTACATCTGAATTGGGAAGGCTAAATTGTCCATAGTGTATGTGTGTGAATGAGTGTGTATAGATGTTTCCCAGAGATGCGCAAAACATGTGCTGGATAAGTTGGTGGTTCATTCCGCTGTGGCTACCCCAGATTAATAAAGGGACTAAGCTGAAAAGAAAATGAATGAATGATTCACAAGAATTCATGTATAAATAATAGCTACCTTAAATACATATTAGTATATTGTTGTTATTTAATGTATTAATTAACATTTAAGCTAAATGTAATTAACATGAAATCATGAGCTGTTAATGTATAATTATGTCATGACTTTACTTGGAGGGGCACATCATCATTAATTCATCCTTAACTACTCATGGACTACTGTGTTTAAACTGTTCATGTTGATGTTGACAGAACACTTTTCAATTGTTATTCAGTGCAAACGCACTAGTTGGGCGTACATAAGAAGTTTAAGAGTAGTTAAGAATGGGTTAATGATGATGTGCCCCTTCAAGTAAGGTCATGTTCTAATTATACTTTGACATATCTTGACTTCATAATGGTTAAATTAAGCTTAAACTAATGTAGTAATTACTACATTAATTAACAAACAATCATGTACTAACAAGTAATTTAGCCATTATTAACACATGAACTCATGTGACTCATGTTGTAGTTCAAGTTAGTTCATGATTAGTGCACACATTAACTCATCATTAGTTCATACCAATGTAATATTATTTTACATATTAACACCATTATTCATGTACTGTTATTGTAAAGTGTTACCCAACTCATGAGCTTTTAATGTATGTTCACGTCATGACTTGGAGGGGCACATCACCATTAACTCATCCTTACCTACTCATGAACTACTGTGTATAAGCTGTTAATGTTGATGTTGACAGAACACTTTTCTATTGTTATTCAGTGTAAACGCACTAGTTGGACGTGCATGAGGAGTTCATGAGTAGTTAAGAATGGGTTAATGATGATGTGCCCCTCCACATCAAGTCATGATCTAATTATACATTGACATATCGTGAGTTCATGATGGTTAAATTAAGCTTAAACTAATGTGTTAATTAATACATTAATTAACAAACAATCATGTACAAACAAGTAATTAAGGTAACCGTTATTCACACATGAATTCTTGTGACTCAAGTTAGTTCATAATAAAGTAATGTTTAGTTTACATATTAACACATCATTATTCATGTACTGTTATTGTAAAGTGTTACCCAATATTCTGTTTCAGTTTGAAATTCATCACATTAAAAAGTCAGTAGAAACATCTGGTTCATAGAAGTTAGACTCGATCAATGTCTGTGTACCAGTTTTCATTCATATCTACCCTTTTTAGGTTCCAGGTTGAGCCTTCTTTCCCAGTGCCTTAGGTATTTTCATGTACCAATCACTGGATGTCATTGATGGAAAACAGGCCAGATGGACCAATAACAGCTCAGCTTTTGGAGAAATCACTGACCATGGCTGAGATGCAGTTTCTAAAGGTAAGAAACTATCAAATCATCTTTCGTTAATTAGATTTGACCAGTTTTCAATGGTGTTTTTTAATATTAACAGTAATACTATTGTTTATATTTAATCCCAAAGTGAACTTCAGTAGGAAGTCCTTGTCCAGTGCCACTTTATAGTTTTTTACTCACTCTTCACGTGTTCAAAACCTATTTGACATTTTTTTTCTGTTGATCACAAAAGGAGATATTTAGAAAAATGCCTGCTGATAGTTCTCATTGACTTCCATAGAATTTTTTCTTCAACAGCAACCAACATTCTTCAAAATATCTACTTTTTGTGTTCAACAGAAGAAAGAAACTCTAATTTAAATAAAGGTTTAAAAGCACCTTAATAAAGGTAATAAATGTTTATTAATTGTTCTTCCACTTGGGAAGAACAAATGATGAGGCAATTTTCATTATTGGATGGATTATGTTTAATTTACTTCCTTGCATTTCACTGAATGCACTTATAACGTTGTGAGTAAACAATCCGTTTGACTATTTGCACTGATACATAAATAGGACAGCCAACAAAGAACAGATATTTGCACCCCAGAAGTCAGGTGGAGGCAGACAAAATGCATATTTGACATCTGAGACATAGCCTGGAGGGTAGCGCTTGTGTTCCATTGTTTTGCACTGTGACACTTATGTGCAGGCAACCCGCTTAAAAATCGGGCTTGTGACATTTTCTGATCCCAACCCCTCCCACTCCTTTTCCTGATGCTACCTTTTTCCACTCCCACTGTCTGAATAAATTGTCAAAAGCACAGAATTAAAATTACCCAGCTGTACGGCGGGGAAAATAAGTATTGAACACATCATGTTTTTGTGGGAATAATATTTCTAAAGGAGCTGTTGACATGGACAATTGAACCAGATTTTGGTAAAAACCCAGACACTTAATACTTTAAATAAAAGGCTTTTTGTTGTTGTTATGGCAGCTTAAATGCACTTCTTATATAGAGAAGGAAGTCACATGACCTGCTCAGGTGTGATTTTAACTTGTGCAAAAATCGTGATGGTTCTGTGGGTCTTGTCTATCAAATCTGATCTTTATTTTGTATTTTCTATTGGATTCAAGTCAGGTGATTGGCTGGGCCATTCTACAGTTTGATTTTTTTTTCTCTGAAAGCATTAGAGAGTTTCCTTGGCTTACCATTAGAGAGTTTTCTTGGCTTGTCTTGCTGAAATGTCCCCCCTGGTTTCATCTTCATCATCCTGATAATGTAGATGATGCATAACTTAATTTGTAAACTAATTAGATTTGTTTTCTTTGCATATATGGATTTCTTTGGTTGTTACCAACATATAGGGAAAATTTCAAGCCAACAGCACTTTTAGAAATATGTTTTTAGAGAAATATGGTGTCTTGTTTAATACTTATTTTACCCGCTGTATATGTAAATATAGCACGTTACAACAGTGGTCCTCAACCACCAGGCCCCGGACCGGTACAGGTCCATGGATCAATTGGTACCGGGCCGCACAAGAAATCATTAATTATTTCAGTTTTATTCATTATCTGAGTCTGAACGATCTTTTATTTTGAAAAATCTTTTATTTAAAAAAAATAAAAAATTTCTCTCACATACATCTCAGTCCCTTGAGCACCCAAATTTATCCCACAAGCAGCAAAATAAGTAAGGAACAGATGTCTTTGGAAAGTTTCTTTGCTAAGTGGAAAAGGCCCAGTGAAGGACCTGCAAACTTCCAAGGAATGGATTCGCAACCCATTTGTCAACAAACCAGGTGAATACACCATGTCTGTGCAAGAAGATGATCAACTGCTGGAGATTGCAAATGACGTTGGCCTTTTAGGGGCTGTTAGGGGCATATCGCTTCTTTTCGAGAGTTTGCGCAAGTTCGTTATTTTTATTTGGGCTTTTATTTCCAATGAGCTTGGGTGCACAAGCCGCGCAATGCGCTCGTGCCTCCCAGATGCACTCTGTTGAGTAAATGCCACGAGTACACTGCGAGTTACGTCACAAGAACTGACCAATCAGCTTCAGCTTATATGGAATATACACATTTTAGTAGACTAATTATCTCAGACAAACACAGAACACCTAAACACTGCAGTGCTTTTTAATTTTTTCATAAATAAAACTTGTATCAGAGCTGCAGCAATGTTTTGTCAGCTTGTCATCCTCTGAGAAAAATGGCTGATGGTTCCTAGCAATCTGCAAACCACCACCTTCCTTCTGGTCTGCGGTAAAATTTTCGAGCGTTGACTAGTCCGTGATGATAAATAGGTTGGGGACTACTGTGTTACAGTATATGCATACACATAACATTAATGTACACATTACAGCCACTTAATTACAGCAGGCACACTGTAGCTGCTTAAATGTCATGTGAATGGCAGATTTGCATTAACATGCAAGTAAATGCATTTAGACATGTAGTGTAAATGCGGTCAAGACAATCTGCTGAGTTTAAAGTGAACATCAGCAAGCAAAGGGATTTATATATGGGAGTATGCATATTTTTATAGTTAATGTGTTAATGCATTCATTTCCATTCGATGGCAAGTAAACAGTGCGTGTGTTGTTTTTCTTTTGTTCGTTTTTGGTATATAAAAGACACTAAACAGATAGATTAACACACCGGTGCTTTTCATCTCCCTCACACTTTTCTTCTTCACAACAATACATCACTCTGTCCCATTATTCTCTCATCACACATCACAAGCTATAGTGTTATTCCCATTTGCAAATGGCTTACTTTGAATAAAAGCATCTGCTAATGTACAGATGTAAATGCAATGTTTAAAAATAACAACAGCTACAAAAATAATATATAAAAAAATATCTCTCACAGCCTACTGTGCTGTCACCATTGAACATCCAGCATTGCTTCTGACTGTTACAGTAAATTGACCTTCCCTGACAAACAACAACTCTACCCATAATTTGCTGTTTGCGATTGAGCATGTACAAGAAACATGTTGACAGCGAACGCATTTTACATCATGTTCCAGTCAAATCTGTGTGGGATGTCAGGAAATTTCAGGGTGAAAAGTTTAGATCCAGTAGATCAGCATCTGAAGTCTACAGCAAGTCAAAATTACCTGCAGCAGCACCATCATCATTTACACTAAGGTGCGAATAGCATTTCCTATTAGGAATACTGACAAAAAATAATGAGTTTCCGTGGACTCTATTTATGGGTTGAGGTGGAAAAAAGGGAACCTGCTCTGTTTCTTCTGCATTTAGTTGAGTGTTTCATGTGTCACTGTTTAATGATGTCTATAATCTTGCTTAATGTCAATTATAATCAACAACAAATTGAGCGAATGGAATCTGTCATCCTTTTAAATCCCTCATCCACACCACCTGAAGATCAAAGGTCAGACATGATGAATTACCATTTCCTACTTGAGATCAAGTGCAGGATACACATAATGACTCCTCTCTCATAAAGCCTCTCATCCCTCCCTCTATTCTTCTCCTTTTGCTCTCCCTCTCTCGCTTTATCTCCTACCAAACACTTTGATTAGTTTGAAAAGAAACCACACTTGAGCAAATTGTGGCAAGAGCTGTTTGAATAATGCACAAATCAGGCAAATCACTTTACCTGCCAAACCTCATCCAACAGAGCTTGATTCCCTACATTTACAAATACGCATATTGTACAAATAAAGGCAGTAAACATTTATTATACACATTCAAACAAGCATGCAGGCGTATGAAAAAAATACTGTGGTGATATTTTTCCAAAAATTAAATTACGTTGTTCCTCGAACATTTCACATAAGCTCTCCATGTTATTCTCCATGTAATGGTGGTAAAGTGTATGTACAATGTTGTCAAGTGAGTAGTAAAGTATTATTATGTTGCTTCATGGATGTATTTTAGCAGGTTGGAAATCAAGTGGTCAATAAGTAGTGCTGAAAGATTATGTCTAATATTGAACATAACCTTAACCAACAATTAGATTGCTTTGAGCTACCTAATGAGTAAATAAGAGCTGCTGGTAATCCAGATTGGTCAAGAGTTGGTTAATAAAGATGTATTATTTGTAACTCACCGTGTAATCATCAGTGTTATTAATATTTTACACATGGCAGGTAAAGTGTGGGGCGGCACGGTAGTGTAAAAAGGAAGAAGGTCAATGGTTCAAGTCCCGGCTGGGTCAGTTGGCATTTCTTTGTGGAGTTTGCATGTTCTCCCCGTGTTTGCATGGGGGGTTTCAAACTTTCCACAGAATATTAAACAGTGATTATCAGCCAATTAAGTTCGGTATATGATCAAGAGGAATATTCCACTTGTAGTCCACATATGTATATATATATATATATATATATATATATATATATATATATATATATATATATATATATATATATATATATATATATATATATCAATATTTTACACATATATATTTTTATATAGCTGTTTGTGTGCTACTGTGAATACCTGTTTGTGTAATAAGCAGTGTTTATGTGCGTTGTGGACCTGGCTACAGGCTCATATCACTAATGCTCTTTAAATAGCGGCAACTACAAAACAAATTGTGTGATTAACTTTAGACCAGTTTTTGGTTGCTCAAAGGAGCAATCTATTCAACAGAGGCTCATTCTGAAAATGTAGACACATATACATTTCTGGAGATCATGAATTATGTAGTTAGAAGTATGTATGGCTGTATTTCATCTTTTGAATGCTACAGGTTGGTATGATCCTTTACGCGATTACCAGCTGACCGCTTATCTCTGTATTTATGGCTTTCCTGCTGTTACCAATTTGGCCAGTAGCTCGCCATGTACGTCAGTGAACTTGTGAGGCAGAGAGGAGTTGACCATGATGACAGGGTTCAAGTCTGGCAAGTAGCAGGTAAGATAAAAACAAAAGTCAAAAAATAAAATAAACAATAAAATAACAGGCTCAGAATGGGGTAAAATCAGAAAACGTGGTAAAAAGCACATGAGGGCTTTTCTTTTTCTGGATTGCTATTCAAAACACTGTCTTTTGAGTTTAGGGAAGTGGGTGGGCGAGTTAATCGGTGCCTTTGAAAACACTATTGATTGGGTTTAGGGAAGGAAGAGGGTGGGTCAGTCGATTGGTCAGTCAGTCAGTCAACAGCGGACTCTAGTGTATTTACGCGAGAACAGCAGGCGCGAATGGCACTTGCAAGAGTGATTTGAGATCTAAAAAAGTGTACACAGTGGCCTCTGGTGGATTCACGATATCAAAAACTACAAAAAACATTCCTCCTGGGATGTATTTTGAGCTCTCCAGAAATATAATAGCAGTACGTTTTCAGAATGAGCTTGGGTTTAATCTATTTCTGTTGCCTGAAATAGCAACGCACAAACAATGCGACTTAACACAGACCAGCATGCTCCTGAGTGCACAAAAGGCCGCAAATACATTTGCTATTTAAACAGCGTGGTCCAGGATGTGAAAATTATTCCTGCACCAGACTGAAATTAGCTTAAAAACACTTGCGTCATGCTTGCAAAGTGTATGATCGGGCTCATGGTTTTTTCAGCCAGATGGTGTACTTATGCTGTCTACCACCAGGGGCTATCTAAGCTAAACCTTGACCCCTCGTTTCACAAACATCCCTATACCCATGTTTCAAGCTAATGTTCAAAAACCACTGTGGCAAAAACGCAGGGTTGTGTCCTATCTGAATAGTTGTGTTTGGTTGCATCACGCTAACTAAGCTGGGTGGCAAACACCAATGACATTACAGAAGTGACTAACGCGACTATAACCCTGAAATTGGACAATTACACTCAGATCACCTTCACACTACAGGCTTTCTTCCCGTTAGGCAGTCACCCACTTCTGGCTTTACTGCAGCTCTGCCTCTCATTTATTTGGCCACAGGAGAACAGTGTGTTTTGTTTTGTTCTTTCTTCCTCTCCATTTCAGTTGGTGGAGATTTGGTTTCACCTTTGGCTTGCTTACTTGGGGTCAATAGAGCTGCCCTACAGTGAAATTCCCTTAAATAATAACATTCCTTTTGAACTGAACAGATCCTCAAGCCCCTTTAGTTTCTGTTGCTAATTTCAACAAACAAACTGATTTTCTGTCATAAAATGATAGCTGTTTATATGTACATTACGTACATTAATGCACATACTGTTTATCATGTACATTATAACAATTATTAGGGTGAAGCGGTGGTGCAGTAGGTAGTGCTGGCGCCTCACAGCAAGAAGGTTGCTGGTTCGAGCCTCATCTGGGTCCGTTGGCGTTTCTGTGTGGAGTTTGCATGTTCTCCCCGTGTTCGCGTGGGTTTCCTCCGGGTGCTCTGGTTTCCCCCACAGTCCAAAGACCTAACGATTATGAAAAAACATTAATCAAGATGAAACAATTATTGCATCACTCTTTTTCCAATTGTACACATTTGTTGCTCTGCAAAGCTCAGTTTCCCATGATAACTACTAAAAGCATGTACTGTAATGCAACTTTTGCAGCATGGGATGAGCATCATTCATTGCTGTACATTGGAATCATTCATGTTTTTAAAAGCGCAAAAGAGATGGCATGCTATTGTTTGTATGTGCTCTGTCTCAGAGACGAGCAGAGCACACACATCTGAAGTCATCTTAATGTGAGCGCTTTAATGGTCAAATACATGCACATTTGGGTCAAAACACAGTGTTTAGTGATTATTCATATTAGCCCTCATTTATGTAATAAACATACGAGTTGAGAATCAAAAGACTTGTGAAAGTGAAACCATAAATCTGAATGTAACTACTCTTAAAGTGACAGCGCACAATATTCTTGCTGCCGACTGTTTTTATCATTATCAATCAAAAAAAAGGAGAAAATCACTCACTGCTCTTGACTGGACTTTTGTAGCTATAATTAAAGTTTTTTTCTTACAGTGAAGATGCTTAAAGCACAGTTTGTTTTATATTTTTATTCTATTGTATTTATTTCCCTTTCCTTATTTACAGGGAGGAAAATAACTATAAATAACTGTATGTATGTATATATATATATATATATATATATATATATATATATATATATATATATAGTTGAAGTCAGAATTATTAGCCCTCCTGTATTATTAGCGACCCTTTTCCTCCAATTTCTGTATAATGGAAAGGTTTTTTTTCAACACATTTCTTAAAATAATAGATTTAATAACTCATTTCTAATAACTTATTTCTTTTATCTTTGCTATGATGACGGCACATAATATCTGACTAGATATTCTTCAAGATACTAGTATTCCGCTTAAAGTGCAATTCAAAGGCTTAATTAGGGTAATTAGGCAAGTCATTGTATAACAGTAGTTTCTTCTGGAGACAATCAAAAATATATAGCTTAAAGGGGCTAATAATATTGACCTTAAAATTGGTTTCAAAATATTTAAACCTAAAATAATAAAATAATAACAAAATAAAACAAATAAGACTTTCTCCAGAATAAAAAATATTATAGGTAATACTGCGAAAAATTCCTTGCTTTAATAAACATCATTTGGGAAATATTTATTTAAACATTTTTTTAAGTAATTTTGACTTCAACTGATAATCGTTTTGAATAATCGTGATTACAATTATGACTAAAATAACCGTGATTATGATTTTTCCCATAATCGAGCAGCCCTAAGTGCTACCCACTGAGCCACCGTGCCACCCATAATAAGTTATCCATTATATAATAATGTGACATTAATGCAGTTAAAAGACCTGTTGCTTTGACTTAGAACCAAATGCATACATTCTTGATGTTCTGGAGGTAGTTATGTGTTTAGGTTTAGGTTTAAATAAATAAATTCCATTGCTTATCCTAGAAGCAGTGATTTACCAGTAGTTTAGTGGTTTTGAAGCACTCAAATCAAAATCTTTCAATGTTTTTCCACAACACTGAAACATTGAGACCAAATTCTGGTCCCTGTGCAACTGACTCTTGGCTCAGCCATTGGCTCATCCGTGTTCAAGGTGAGGGGTTAAACGATAAGTCAGTTAAACTAACATGCATTCTGTTAACACACAATTAACACACATGAAACGTCATCCTTGATTTTGGACTATTGCCTGTTTCTTTATAAGGCTGCTTTGAGACAGTGTACAGTGTATGTAAGTTGACTTGATTAGCTGTCCTCTTTGTGATGTGCAGTTGAGTGTGAAGGGTTAACAGCTCCCAGATGCCATTTGACAGCCATTAGCACCATCACCACGGTTAACCTTCTGTCACTGACCTCTCTTACTTTCTGACACATAAACATACAGCTTCAGATAGTAAATCTAGCCAGGCTTTACAGAAGACTCTCGCTCTGAAAGAGAAACAGTACAAGCTGCATGTTCTTTAGAGGGCGAAGAGAAAGACCGGTAATGAAATATTCAACTGTGAGCTTCACTGATTTCAGTTTCATCAAGAAAAAAGAGGATAGAGAGCTGAGGTGTGTGTATGTGTGTGTATGTGCATGCGCATGTCAAAGGGCTTGTCCCAGGATTTATACAGAAAATGAAAAACCTTTAATAAATATCGTAGAATGATTAAACATAGGGGATGATTCAATTTGGACGGTTTTCCATCAACAATACTGCATGAATTAAAAAGTGTATGTTTTTGTTTGCTATCCTTATGAGTTTGAACATTTTCTTTGAACACTTCATCATTTAAAAACAAACAGAGTTAAAAAATTTATGAGCGATCAATGGTTTGCAGTTGCTGCTGTAGGAGAAATAATCACAATCAACAATGCGTAATCAACAATGGCAATTATGAAAATGATTGTCATCAGCATTATTGTTGTCATTATTGTCATCATTATTGACATGTGGGTCTTATTAGAAGCACATAAAGATGTTTTGATTCTTGTTGATTGGGTGTGACTGTTTGATTTTAGAGTAAACAAAATGATATAAAACGCTTACATTCTGTCAATATGTTAATGTTCAAAACAAATACTGTATATTGAAGCCTTTTGCCACCTGAAGAGTAAAAATTAATTGTGAAAAGCAATTACTAATTAGTCACGACTGAAAAATAAAACTGCATTTTTTCACTATTTTCAGAAATATGAGAAACAAAGTAAGATTTGTGTTTTGTTTTTGTAACTGTATGCAAAGGAACATTTTGTAAGTTATTTGACTCATCTATTATTATTATTATTATTATTATTATTATTATTATTATTATTATTATTATTATTATTATTATTATTATTATCATTTCTTCTAGTATTATAATTATAATTATTATTAATATTATTCCTTTATATTATTATTAATATTAATTATAACATTTTATAATAATTATTATTATTATTATTATTATTATTATTATTATTATTAAAATAATAATTATTTCTTCTAGTATTATAATTATAATTATTATTAATATTATTCCTTTATATTATTAATAATATTAATTATAACTTAATTTATTACTTTTTTTATTATTATTATTATTATTATTATTATTATTATTATTATTATTATTATTATTATTATTATTATTATTATTATTATTGTTAAAATAATAATTATTTCCTCTAGTATTATAATTATAATTATTATTAATATTATTCCTTATTATTATTAATATTAATTATAACTTAATTTATTATTGTTATTGTTATTATTATTATTGTTATTATTATTATAAATTTTACTGTAAGAAAATTATATAAAACACTTGCTGTAAATATGTTAATGTTCAAAATAAATACTGTATATTGAAGCCTTTTGCCATCTGAAGAGTAAAAGTAATTGTGAAACAAAATTAGAAATGGGTCATGACTTTTCTTGCAATATTTTCAGAAATTTAAGAAGCAAAGTCACATTTGTGTTTCGTGTTTGTAACTGTAAATGCGCAGCAACATTTTGTAAGTTATTTAACTCATCTATTTATTGATTTATTATTATTATTTTTTATATTATTCTTTATTTTAATTAATACTTTTAATCAGCACCAACACATTTATTTGATACAAATTGAACGCAAAGTAATTTATACTGTACAAAAGAAGAAATTAATATTATTATTATTATTATTATTATTATTATTATTATTATTATTATTATTATTATTATTATTAATAATGTTATTTAAGAAATTATTATTATTTTAATAATAATAATAATAATAAATTAAGTTAAAATTAATAATAATAATATAAAGGAATAATATTAATAATAACTATAATTAAAATACTAGAATAAATAATTATTATTTTAATAATAATAATAATGATGATAATAATTAATGTATTATTATTGTTATTAATAATAATAAAAATAATAATAATAATAATAATATAAATTATTATTGTTGTTGTTGTTATTATTATTATTATTATTATTATTATTTATATTATTGTTATTATTATTATTATTATTATTATTATTATTATTATTATTATTATTGTTGTTATTGTTATTATTGTTGTTATTATTATTATTATATTATTATTAGAAATTGTAATATTGTTTGATAGAATTTACCATGCATTTGATGAAATAACTGCAGGCTTTGTGAGCATAAGAGACTTTAAAAAAATAGTAAACAAAACAATCAATTAAATAAATAAATAAATAAATAAATAAATACTTTTGGAAATAGTATATGTGTTTCAATGATCCATCTTAATTTCACTTATTCTATATATAAACTATATGTATGTTTTTTTCTATATATAAGCTAAAAAATATAAGTACGACTTGTAGTTGTATATGTAGTTGCATATCATCAATAACCCCTCCCCCAAGTTCTTTGAGGCATCAGAATGATACATCTGAAAGATATAGCTGATCTATAGTCTTGACATTACGCCGGTATTCTCATCCTCAATGATCCCACTAATCATGAGCGCAGCGGCACATGTGATCAATACCTGAGCTAATGCACATATATGAACTCATCACAACCAACCCTCAGGAGAAAAACCAGGCTCTTCATTCTAACATTTCTCTTTGTGCATGTGATACGTGTGAGTGCCAAAGCAATTCAGTCGATTCTTACTCTCTGCACAGAGCTGAGTTCATATAAATCTCATTTGTCACAACAATGAAATATTTCGTAACTATGGGAAGAAAATTGAGCATAACCATGTTTTATTTCACTTTCTTTTCATCCTCGTCCCAGGAGACCAACTCTCAATCACATGCACACAAATGCTTGAAAAGGCATTGTTCATGGCAAACTGTGAGGTTTTACAATAAAATATGCATCGTGAAAAGTGGGAGTGCATTGCGCTTTTCTTTGAAAAACTGCAATTATTATGTTCATTCTTATCTGGGTTAATCTGCTGTACACAGATTCTTATTTTCATGTGAAATACACAAGGAGACAGACAGACAGACAGACAGACAGACAGACAGACAGATGGATGATTCACACTGAAAAAAATATTAAAGTGATTTCTTGCCTTTACTTTTTTTTAAGTGTTGCAAACAATTTATTTGAGCTGAATTCAAACAAATTAAGTTGACCATTACTAAATTTAATTCATTCACTTTCCTTTGGCTTAGTTCCTTTATTTATCAAGGGTCACCACAGCGGAATGAACTGCCAACTTATCCAGCATATGTTTTATGCAGTGGATGCCCTTCCAGCCACAACCTAGTACTGGGAAACACCCATACACTCGCACATTCACACACATACACTCCTGCCAGTTTAGCGTACCCAATTCACCTATATAGCATGTCTTTAGACTGTGGGGGAAAGCGGAGCACTCGGAGGAAACCCACGCTAACATGGGAAGAACATGCAAACTCCACACAGAAATGCCAACTGACCCAGCCGGGACTCAAACCAGCGACCTTCTTGCTGTGAGGCGACAGTGCTAACCATGTGTGCTGTGGCCACTGTGTCACCCTGGTAAATTTATTATTATTTTTTTTTTAATTCGGCACATATAAATTGTTTGCAACAATTTTGTTAAAAAAAAACCTTTCAGCGTACATGGATCATTACACCCCAGTTTGATTAAAACATACATATAGACAGACAGATAAACAGACAGACAGATCACTACATGTATCGTTACACCCAGTTTGATAGATCGATAGACAGACGGAAGAGACAACTCAATACTGTTACACCACCGTTTGGTAGATAGACAGACAGATAGATTAATACATGAATTGTTACACTCCAGTTTGAAAGATAGATAGACAGACAGACGGATCAATACTGTTACACCCCAATACAACAGATAGATAGATAGATAGATAGATGGATGGATGGATGGATGGATGGATGGATGGATGGATGGATGGATGGATGGATGGATGGACGGACGGACGGACGGACGGACGGACGGACGGACAGACAGAGAGATCGATACATGTACCATTACACCCCAGTATGAAAGATAGATAGATAGACAGACAGACAGATCAATACTGTTACACCCCAATTTGATAGATAGATAGATAGACAGACAGACAGACAGACAGACAGATCAATACATGTACCATTACACCCCAGTATGAAAGATAGACAGACAGACAGACGGATCAATACTGTTACACCCCAATTTGATAGATAGATGGATGGATGGATGGATGGATGGATGGATGGATGGATGGATGGATGGATGGATGGATGGATTGACAGACAGACAGACAGACAGACAGACAGACAGACAGACAGATCTATACATGTCTGTTACACTCCAGTTTGATAGATAGACAGACAGACAGACAGACAGACATATCAATACATGTACCGTTACACCCCAGTTTGATAGATAGACAGACAGACAGACAGACAGACATATCAATACATGTACCGTTACACCCCAGTTTGACAGATAGTCAGACTGACAGACAGACAGATCGATTCATGTATCATTACACCCCAGTTTGATAAATAGACAGACAGAGAGACAGATCAATACTTTTACACCCTAGTTTGATAGACAGACAGACAGGCAGACAGATAGATCAATACATGAATTGTTACACCCCAGTTTGATAGACAGACAGATCAATACATGGACTGGTGCACCCCAGTTAGATAGATAGATAGATAGATAGATAGATAGATAGATAGATAGATAGATAGATAGATAGATAGATAGATGGATGGATGGATGGATGGATGGATGGATGGATGGATGGATGGATGGATGGATGGATGGATGGATGGATGGATGGTGGGTGGGTGGGTGGGTGGGTGGGTGTATGGATGGATGGATGGATGGATGGATGGATGGATGGAACACAGCCTTTGTTAGGGTTTAGTAGCTTGTTTTTTTTTCTACAAAGGCGCACATGGAGAGACAGATAATAGTGACACGACACCATTTTCCTTTGAGACAGCACAGATTCACAGCTGCAAGACTTTGCTCTGTGGTGAGCGTTGTGGAAATTAGAAAATTTAAGAGACGTGTTCAAAAACTGTGAGCCAAAGCTAGAATACGAGTAGGTGTTTTGGCTACTAGCATGCTATCGCTAATGTTTCCCCCTGCCTCTTTTCTCTCAAGTGCTTTTCTAGCACATAATTGATGACTTATTTGTGCTGAGACTTGTTATCACACGCACATAAGTAAACCTTTTCTACCAATGCAAATGGAGCAGCTAATTTTGTCCCCAGCACACTTTCCCTTCGCCGTCTGTCCCTTGGTCCCTTTTATTGTTTCACAATCTATCTTGTTTATCTCTTACTTCACCTCCCAACTGCTCCCACTCTCTCTTTCTATCTATCTCTCTTTGTTTATCTCTGCGAAACTCTAGTCAAGAGGTTCTGATATATCCAAACAATTAGTTGGAGGAGAATGTCATTTGGCCAGCATTGACTCTAATGCTGCTATAAGAAGAAAAGCAAATTACCCTTTCACTCCAGCCTCATGTCATCTAAACCTCACTTCTTTTATTTATATTTTTAACTCCGCTTCAGTTCATATTTCTTTCAATCTGCCATGTAACGCAATAATTTCACTGCACTGTAAACATTTTTTATATAATAATAATTAAAAAAAAACTCAGTTACACTAAAATAATGGTCCATTAGTTAATGTTGATTAATGTATTTACTAATGAACAAATAAATATTAATACATTTATTATGGTACTTATTTACCTTTGTTAATGTTGGTTAATGTTATTTCAGTTAAATAGCGTTAGTTCATGTTAACTCAGAGTGCATTAACTAAGCATAACATTGGATTTTAATTACAACCCAGGCTCATTCTGAAAATGTACCCCTATATACATTTTTAGAGAGTGCCAAATACGTCCCAGGAGGAACGTTTTTTTCTTTCTTTTTTTTGCGCGAATCCACCAGAGGCCGCTGTGTAAGCTTTTTGAGATCTCAAATGTCTCTTGTGAGTGCCATTCACACCTACTGTTCTCGCATAATCCACCAGAAGCCACTGTCGACTGACTGACTGACCAACCAACCGATAAACCCACCCACCCCCTTCCCTAAACTCAACCGACAGCGTTTTAAAAAGCACCGATTTGAGTTGATTAGTTAATGTTGAATCATGATTAATAAATTCTTCACAAGATTATTAAGTACTTAACTTTTGTTAATCCATCCAGTAATAACTTATTAATGTTAATAAATATATTAACTAACATTAACTAATGGACCGTTATCCATCTTCATTTTCTTTTTTGCTTAGTTTTTGGCTGTATTAATTCGGGGTTGCCACAGTGGAATGAACCACCAACTTATCCAACACATGTTTTATGCAGCGGATGCCCTTCCAGCTGCAACCCATCTCTGGGAAACATCCATACACACTCATTTACACTCATACACTACGGACAATTTAGCCTACCCAATTCACCTGTACCACGTGTCTTTGGACTGTGGGGGAAGCCGGAGCACCCGGAGGAAACCCACACTAACTCGGGGAGAACATGCAAACTCCACAGAGAAGCGCTAAATATATATATATAATATTATTATTATTATTATTATTATTATTATTATTATTATTATTATTATTAATACTATTATTATTTGTTTTTGGCATTTTTTATTGTACAACCTTTGGTTATATCTGGCTTTTTAAACAAAATTTTATTGTATGTATATATATATATATATATATATATATATATATATATATATATATAATATATATATATATATATATATATATGTATGTATATGTATATGTATATAGACATTTTTTTCCCAATGCAAATTGATACTAGATCTATGTTTTGTTCTAACAAATGGAATTTGTTTTTATTTATTTCTAAAATTATTTAGATACTTGTATTATAGTATATCAACTTAAATATGATTTGTATATACAAAATAATTCACAATATAATTTATTTCTTGTTCATAACAAACCCCATCATAGTTTGTGTTTATTTAATAATAAAATAATTGCATATATTGCATTTTGCACTATAACTTTTTAGCATTTTTTACATTTATTTTATTTTCTTGTGACATAATTCTCTTTGATCATGTATTGTTTAAATATGTTTGAAAGATAGTGGAAACATGTAAATATGTATAATATACATCTAATATGTATAGATAATAATCATTTTCATGTTAAAGCAAAAACACAGTGTAAATGTAGCTTAAGTTGGGACGAGCAGTTTCTTTTTCTTTGTTTTTTTACCCTTTGGTTTGGGAATGAAAGTCTCTTTGTCTGGCAGAAAGCTGCAGTTAGTCTGACAGTAACACAATGGCTCTTCATTCACATCATCACGCACTGACTCCCTTCCTCACAACACACAGAGAGAGAAAGAGAGAGAGAGAGTGATGATTGGCTGGGTAATGGGAGATTGGAGCATTTTTCTGTGGACGTTAATGACCCGTTGTTTGTTGTGGTGGAGATGAGTTCACCTCATGGTGACAGAGCATCTCAATGCAACACTCTCTCTGTGTGTTCCTTGCTGACACTCTATATGTTTTCTGCTACAATTTTACACCTTGCTATTTGCAGTTGCTTTCAATGGTTGAAGGGAGAGTTCATTTACTCTATGAATGAAAATGCGGTCATAATTGCCTCACCCTCACGTCATTTCAAGGATGTTTGTAACCAAGCAGTTTGTGGTTTTAATTGACTTTCATTGTATTGACAAAAACAAGCATGAATATTTTCCTCTATGTTCTAAACAAAGCAGAAAGTAAATAATGATGCAATTTTGGTGAAATTAGATAATTAGCAGAATGTCAGAGCTACTGTTTTGTACTCTGCATATTATATGTAAAATACAGCCATTTTTTTCTATACAGCTTTTAATGCTTTTGTGACAAAGTTTCTTATGCTCATTATGAATGCTTGTAAAAAAATACAGTGAAACAAATTACTGTAAAATATTATTACAATCCAAAGTAAATCATTGCTATTTGAAAATATTTTAAAATGCTATTTATTTGTATGATAAGGGCGGCATGGTGGCAGTGAGTAGTGTTGTCGCCTCACAGCAAAAAGGTCACTGGTTCGAGCCCCGGCTGGGTCAGTTGGTATTTCTGTGTGAAGTTTGCATGCTCTCCCCATGTTTGTGTGGGGTCCTCTGGGTGCTCCGGTTTCCCCCACAACTCCAAAGACATGCACTATAGATGAATTGGGTAAGCTAAATTGTCTGTAGTATATGTGTGTATGACCCACCTTGTAAAAATTAGATGTTACGAAACACCAACATGGTGCGCCTAAATATCAGCTTCGATATAAATGGCCTTGGTAGTACCTAAGTAATTTTTTGTATGATGGCAGAGTTGAATTGTTGGTAGCCAATATTTCAGTCTTTAAAGATCCCTCTAAAATTATGCAATATGTCAGGGTTTTTTATTCATTCATTCATTTTCTTTTCGGCTTAGTCCCTTTATTAATCAGGAGTCACCACAGTGGAATGAACCGCCAACTTATCTAGCATTTGTTTTACGCAGCGGATGTCCTTCCAGCCGCAACCCAACACTGGGAAACACCCATAGACTCTCATTCACACACATACACTACGGCCAATTTACCCTATTCAGTTCACCTATAGCGCAAGTCTTTGGACTGTGGGAGAAACCGGAGCACCCGGAGGAAACCCACGCAGACACAGGGAGAACATGCAAACTCCACACAGAAATGTCAACTGATCCAGCCGGGGCTCTAACCAGTGACCTTCTTGCTGTGAGGTGATTGTGTACCCACTGTGCCATCATGACGCCTTGTGTTTTTTATTTATTACTGTTTTAAACTGGTTTATTCTTTGTAAAGTTCAAAAGGAGCATATGTGAAATATATTTGTTTTTTCTTTATTTTCAAAACACATATTTTACGTTTTTGTTGTTGTTGTTGTAGTCATTTATTTGTGCATTTATCTGCACATCAAATCGACTAAAGAGTTTTTCTCATATTAAAATGTTGTAGAACATGAAATAAATGAGGGTGAATAAATAAAGATGGGGTTAACTTTTTTAGAGAATTGACTCTTTATTATATGTGACACTGGAGCACAAAAAGTGTTTTATATTCCGTGGGTATATTTGTGGAGATAGCCAAAGATACTTTTATGAGTTTATTTCATTGTTTATTTCATTTCATCCATATAACTGGAATATAACTAAACCCTCAGATTCTAGATTTTCAACTGTTGTATCTTGAGTAAATACTGTCCTAACAAATTGCATATTAAAAAAAAACAGGAAGGAAGGAAGGAAGGAAGGAAGGAAGGAAGAAGTGAGTAAAAAAGAAGTATGGAAATGAAGAAAGAAAGAAACAGGCAGTAAAGAAATAAAGAATCATAAAAAGAAAGAAAGAAAGAAAGAAAGAAAAAAGTAAAGAAAGAAAGAGAAAGAAAGAAAGTAAAGAAAGAAAAAAGTAAAGAAAGAAACAAAGAAAAAAGTAAAGAAAGAAAGAAAAGTAAAAAAAGAAAGATTTCCCTGCATGAATGGTGCTTCCGCACAGACTTGTATGCAGGACATTCAAGGGTTAACCCAAGTTTCATCCAGCCCCTCGCACCATCCTTCCTTTCTTTTCTTTCTTTTCTTTCTTTTTTCTCTTCTCATCTTTTACCTGATGGAAAATGATAGATTTAACATGCTGGGAGCAGCAGAGGGGGGATTGGAATCTAGAGTGATGAGATTTGTATTCGCTCTTCATCAGAAGAGTTTGCTGTGCAGAGAGAAGGACCTGCATCCCGATGAACAGCTTGTGAACGAGGCTAACAAAAAACCCCTGCCCAGATCAACACCACAATACACAGATCAACTCAAAGCTCCTCAAAGGTCAATTTGAAGATTTATGGCCAGACTTACTAAACAGGGTAAATTAGTCCACAGTCTTATAAAGGTGCCAGTGAGAGTGGAACTTTTTTTTTTTTAACTTGATCTAGTAATAAACAGCAAATTTGACGTTATTCTCTCCTCTGCCTGCCGTCATCAGTCGCACACATTTTTTTTCCTTTTTCTGAAAGTCTTTATAACATCATCATGGAGTTTTTCTTTTACAATTTCAGCAAATAAGAATAGCAAAAAATATATTTGTTGTATTCTCCTATTCACTGTGCTCTGAGTTTACCAACTATGACGACTTCGGCTATTGAGAAATCTGGAAATGTGAAAAAGGTCTATACTAGAAATGTCCTGGTAAGTGTGTTGAAGCAATTTGAAGCTAGGACACCGGCCCTCCAGGAAGGAGGAGTTTGGACACCCCTGGTATACAGTATTACCATGATATTGACCTAAACTGCTAAAAAATTACTTTAACAAGTATAATTGATGAATTCCTAAAGCTTTGATCACTGTGTATGCTATTATTGTGATATTGACATACAGTAAGCTGCAGAAAAATAACCAGTATAATAAACATTTACAAGTTTGCAATCAAATTAATGTCTAGTACCTTCGTCCTTATCAACCCTGGCTCATTCTGAAAACGTACCACTACATACATTTCGAGAGAGCGGCAGACACGTCCCAGGAGGTACTTTTTGGGGGGGAGGGGGGTTCGTTTTTTTTAGATCTCAAATTTCTCTCACGAGTGCCATTCACACCTGCTCTTCTTGCATAAATCCACCAGAGGCCGCTGTCAACTGACTGACTGAACGACCAACCCACTGAACCGATTGACCCACTCTCTACTTTCCCTAAATCCAACCTATAGTGTTTTCAAAAGCAGTTCAGAAAAAGAAAAGCGCTTGCTCTTTACCATGTTTTTAGATTTTCCCACATTCTCACCCTCTTATTTACTTGTTTATTTTCATCGCAGTCAAGTCCACTCCACGTCACAAGTCCACCAACGCATGCGGCAAGCCACTGGACAAACTGGTAACAGCGGAAAAGCCGTCCACGTGGAGGAAAAGGAACAGCGTCATACCACCGCGTAGCGTTCTTTTTAAGGACAAAATGCAGCCATACGTACCTCTGGATACATAATGTGCGATAACCAGAAATGTATATGTCATGCTATGTTTTCAGAATGAACCTATGTTGGTCTCGTTGCAAGCGGAAAGATAATAAATTGTGTTTAATCCAGCCCGTTCTTACTAGGATACATAACTACTTTACAAGTTAGCAGAAATTAGGCTAATTCATATGATTTCGTTCAATTTCATTCGTATGAAAACATGCAGTTTAAAAAAAAAAGAGGCGGACCCCAAACTCCACCCCTAAACCAAACCATCAATGGGGGGTGTGCAAATTATACTAAAATGTACGAATGAGATCATACAAAATCATACAAATTAGACACTAAAACAAAACGTTATTAATTGCAGTGAGATTGTGATGTTTACCTGCTATCAGACGCACAAAATGGATGTTTTTGGTCTTAAATAACTGAGCAAATACTTGTAAAATGACAACCTGAAGAAATGTGCACTGCATGATAGATTTGAATGCTCTCCTACTATACATTTTTGCACCTAAAAGAAAAACTTTGCAAATTCAACAAAATGAGCAGCAAAAAAAAAATCCATTTTGATTTCTATTGACTGCTAATGTTTGTAAAAATCTCAAAATCCCTATTCATTCACATCTGCAGCTGACGTCAGAACAGAAAAAAATGTTGCTACTTCATTAACGTCTCATTAGAGCTAGTATTTGAATGATTCTAAAGTGATGACAAAACAGGGGATTTTGCTCACAGTTTAAGATTGTAAAGCTGAACGGCATGAAATGTCATCAGTCTACATAGATTTCCCAGTATTTCTCTGTTGCAATCGGGAGATCACATAAATTAACCACGAAAAAGCCAAAGCAATGCAAACACTACCAGATTACTGTTGTGTTTGCGATAAGGAAAAACGCAAAACACATGAGGGCATTTCTTCTTTCGCTCTGTTTACTGAACTAGGCTGCAGTAACGAAAACAAGAGACTCATCAAAAACAGATGGCCAACCAACACAAAATACATATATTCCTGATATGTGAGTCCCATCTCACACTCAACACTGTAATTACTATGGTATAAATACAGCACTACAACATACAAAAGAGAGAGATCGTCTTAGAAAGTCACTTGCCTATTTGATAATGATTTGATCAGCTGTAGTTTAAAATTTGGTTTTACGAGTGCTAACCCTTAAAGTTGCTGTTTGTTTAATTAATTAGTATTATTATATATTAGACAAAGATAAATTGATCTACTTGACATTACAAGCCTTGGTGAAGTCAAGTTGCTAGTTTTCTATACTTTTTTTATTGTAGTGACCACATTCAGTATGTGTAGATAAGTATAAAGTTCATACAGTTTTCAGTCAAGAGACTGGTACAGAGACCTGGAGGGCAAAACATTCACAGAACTGCAGCACAGGCCTGTCAGCCTTCCATCAATTGTGGAATTACATCTCAAAAAATGAAGAACAAAAAAAAGGCTCTAAGTTGTGGCCACTTGTGATCCATATACAGCACAGCACTGGCTGCAGTGTTTCAATCGATAAATGATGTGGTACATTCTTTAACACTTGGGTCATGTGTCCACCAAAGTCTTTTTCTTAAGCTTACATTTTCAAGTGTTTTCAATGGGAGTGCTGCATATTTAAAACCATCCTATCCCTTTTTTACAAGATGTAATATGAACCTCGGGTCTGCACAACGTGTCTGTGAAGTTTCAGCTCAAAATATTGCACAAATCATTTGTTATATCATACTTCAATGACATTTTTTTAGTGGAAGCAAAGGACAGTACCTTTAAATGCAAATGAGCTGCGACTTTACAGAAAAGGATTCAGTTACTGTTCGTGCCATGATTTCTGTCTTAAATTTCCTTTTAAAAAATGAATTCTGTTATTGTAATGTAAAAGCAAGCAACTAAAAAGCATTTAGGCATGTAGACAGGGTCAAGACGATCTGCTGCAGTTTAAACCTTGAGCATCAGAATGGGGAAGAAAGGTGGTTTAAGTGACTTTGAACATGGCATGGTTGTTGGTGCCAGACGGGCTGGTCTGAGTATTTCAGAAACTGCTGCTCAACTGACATTTTCACGCAAAACCATTTCTAGGTTTAACAGAGAACGGTCTGAAAAAGAGAAAATATTCAGCGGCAGTTCTGTGGGAGCAAATGCCTTGTTGATTTCAGAGGTCAGAGGAGAATGGCTAGACTGGTAAGAACCGATAGAACGGCAACAGTAACTCAAATAACCACTCTTTACAGCCGAGGTATTTAGAATGCACAACACGTTGAACCTTGAGGCGGATTGGCTACAGCAGCAGCACTCTGGGTGGCACTCATGTCAGCTAGTAACAGGAAACTAGGGCTACAATTTGCACAGGCTCACCAAAATTGGACAATAGAAGATTTGAATAATGTTGACTGGTCTGATGAGTCTCGATTTCTACTGCAACATTCGGATGGTAGGATCAGAAATTGGTGTCAGCAACATGAAAGCATGGATCCATCCTGCGTTGTATCAACGGTTCAGGCTGTTGGTGGTGTAATGGTGTGGGGGATTTTTTCCATGTCACACTTTGGGCCCATTAGTGGGAATCGTCTCAGACTAGTTTCTTGAACATGACAATGAGTTCATTGTACTCAAATGGCCTCCACAGTTACCAGAACTCAATCCAATAGAGCACCTTTGGAATGTGGTAGAATGAGAAATTTGCATCATGGATGTGCTGCTGACAAATCTGCAGCGATTGCGTGATGCTATCATGTCAATATGGATCAATATCTCAAAGGAATATTTCCATTGACTTGTTGAATCTATGCCACGAAGGATTAAGGCAGTTCTGAAACGGGTTCCAACCTATATATATATAAATATATATTGTATGAATTTATTTAATTTAGAATGATTTATAACTTATAAAATCTGAAAAAATCATCCAGTCTGTTCATAAGTTTCTGAAAAAGCAATTCTAAGTCATTTTTTAAACTAATTAAATTGATTAAATTCAATAGTACTCTTGCGTAATCAAGAAATCAGCTTTTCAGCGGATAAAAAGAGGAGAAAGGTGGAGAAAACACTTGCCTTTATTTGTGGACATCAGAGCCAGTGTAATTCTTTATTTGCTTTTGTAAAGTTGAGTCCTGAAATAAATACCACATGAGAAACACTATAAATCAGCTATATTAAGAGCTATTCTCTTCTGTTTGTTGTATTTTTGAATGACAAATTGCTCCATATCCTCTTCCTCTCTAACATCCTTCCTCTCCAATAACCCATTTCTTTATCTTTTATCTTGTGTTCGCTCATACTTCTTCCACCACATTCAGCCTCTTGATCTGCCATTTTCTATTTACTCTGTTTATTTAATGCAGTCTTATTGTATGTATTCACAATTTTCAGTTATTAATATTCAAGAGTCGAATAGAAAAGCCTAACAAGAGCTTTGTTTGCTTAGCACCACGCTGACACTGCCAGCAAGTGATTTGACAAAACTGGCAGGGCACACTTATAAAAATGTATAAATCTAAATGGAGACAGCTTTGTTGATTACAATGAAAGTGCTCTAGTTTTATCGTGTCAGGTTTTGTTTTTGCAACTGTATTTTATTAGTATGTTATGGAATCTTATGGAGTTGATGCTGAAATGAATCATAACTGAAAAAAAATAGCTGACGACTATAAACATAGAGGAAAAATGTGCATTTTACTATGAATTCTTAATAAAATTACATTTACTATTAGTCATTTAGCAGATGCTTTTGTTCAAAGTGACTTACAACTGAGGAGACATTCAGTGATTCAACAAGAAGAGGCAATACACACAAGAAGTGCTAATTATACAAATGAACTCTTTGTGCTCAGAGAATGAAGTGTTAGAGTTAGGAATGGAGGAGTGGGTGGTGTTGAGAGAAAGAGAGAGAGTGTGCATAGTGGTTTGTCAAGCCCACTGACCTGTGTGAAAAAACGTGACCCACTACCTAAATGCATAATGTTTTGTTTTGTTTGTTTTTTTTCTATGGAGTGATTGTAAGAGTGTCTGGTGCAAATGTGGAAGACTGGTGCAAGTGTCGGGTTAAAGTGTCAGAGTGATGAAAGGGTGTGTTTTTTACAGGTGGTTTGTCATGCCCACGCAACTGTGTGAGGCACATTCAGAATTGATAATATTTTAAAAGTTATCATGTGGTGTGGTTTGGGGAGGGAAATGGGGGTTCTGGTTTTGTTCACATGGGTTCAGATTATCATGGAAGAGATGGGTTTTTAGGTTCCATTTCAACATCTCCAAAATGTAAAGTATACATGGATATAATTATTCATCACTTTTGAATGACACTAAAATGTTTAAAAAATGGGTTTTCATCAAGCCTTGTGGTATCTGGTTTGAGGTTAGCATCTTGAGCTAAAGCACCAAATGGTGGAAAATGTCAACACTGTTATTGTCAAATCTGTTAGTGGTTTATGAAGTTTTACAAAATATTAAACAACAATTATGTCCCCGATCACATTTAAGCATTTTGTACTATTTTACATTAATAATGCATTCAGTTTACTGTAAATTATACATTCTCTGTATGTCATCACATTTTAAGAAAAAACAAATGGAAAATGGTTGACATGCACCCACAAATCTGGAATGAGTATGTATATATATATATATATATATATATATATATATATATATATATATATATATATATATATATATATATATATATATATATATATATATATATATATATATATATATATATATATATATATATATATATGTGTGTACATATATATATATATATATATATATATATATATATATATATATATATATATATATATATATATATATATATATATATATGTGTATAAATATATTTGATTCATTAGCCCACCTGTATGTTATTTTTCAAAAATTTCGGTTTACTTGAATATATATATATATATATATATACATATATACATATATATATATATATATTTATATATATATATATATATATATATATATATATATATATATATATATATATATTCAAGTAAACCAAAATTTGTGAAAAATAATATACAGGTGGGCTAATAAATCAGGAAGGCTATTAGTTCTGACTTCAATCATCTATAACTTTTAGGATCTCAAATCCTCTGGAAAATGCACTTCCATTAGTTTTCATTTTCTCACCCCTTTCAAAATATCATCACAAGACATCATTAATATAACTAATAATTGTAATTCATTAACAAAGTCACCAGTTGATTACCCACCAGAAGCCACTACTAGTTGTAGTTCCAGCTTTCATTTCTACACAGCGCTGATGTCTGGCTTCTCCGTCGCTCTCCTTTATAGAGGTGTATTTCTATACATGTTTCTTGAGTGCTATGTAAGTGCGTGTCAATTGCATGTCTGTGGGTCCGTGTGCCACTTTTCTCTTGACATGTGCCGAAGTTGACAGTGTGATTTGTGCTGCACCTTCGGGCTCACTCGCAACACAAAGGCCGTGTCTCTCACCGCTATTTCCAGCCGGCGCAGGCAAGGTCAGCCGTCCTCCTTAATGCATGTCCAACAAAAGAGCCAATTTAGGAGCCATCAGGCCTCGGCCGGCCCCCAGGCTCTCTCCGCTTAACTGTTATGAATCCCGTCAACTCTGTAATGGGAATGAGCCTCCGATTAAAACACTGCTTTTCTTCATCCGAGCAGCAATAAGAGCCCCATTTCCCGACACACACGGAAAGACACACACTCACACCAGCACACCAACACACAGATGCTGCTAAGACCAATACAAATCGCTCATTGGGAGATAAAGAAACACATCTCTGAATGAAATCATGTGCAGATTGTGCAACCCAAGCTCGGGGGGAATACATGATTGTGGTCATGTTTGATTACTTTGGTTCATGTGCACGTTGTTGTATAGTTCAGGAATCTGTTGATGAGGGGAGCTAAAGTGTTAATGCTTCAATTGTCACCATCATCCCAGCTGAAATAAACAATTCAATCCAAGACCGGAAGATCTAATAATGGTTTTCACTGCAGATGCATGTTAACCATTGAAACAAGACAGCATTTTAACAACATGACAATACTTTATAGTATTTTAGATCATATTTCTTCAGGATTTTGTGTTTTTAAGATAGGGCAACATGGTGGCTCAGTGGTTTGCACTGTCGCCTTACAGCAAGAAGGTCACTGGTTTGAGTCCCAGCTGGCATTTCTTTGTGGAATTGGCATATTCTTATCGTGTTTGTGTGGGTTTCCTCTGGGTGCTCCGGTTTCCCCCACAGTCCAAACACATGCTCTATAGGAGAATTAAATAAACTAAATTGTCCGTAGTGTATGTGTGTGTGAATGTGTGTATGAGTGTTTCCCAGTACTGGGTTGCGGTTTGAAGGGCATCCGCTGTTTAAAACATATGCCGGAATAGTTGGCGGTTCATTTCACTGTGGCCAGAATGATGCCAGAAATAGAAAGCTCACATGAATCATCACAGTTTCCATTAAAGCACCTCTCTTTATAACCTATTAAAACTATTACAAATTCTTGGATTATTATTATTGCTTTATTGAAATTATTATTTGTTTTATCCATTCGTTTACACAACAACATGTTTTGGGGCAAGTTTACATGTTTTTATCGTTCTTACATTTATTCATCCATGCAAGTCAAGTTTATTTCTAAAGAAATCCTGGGTTTCCTCCATGGTATCCTCCATGTTGTCCCAACATGAATAGATAAAGTTAATTTAATTGTTTTTGCAAATTTAAGTGGATTGAACATAAAACAGGGCGTCACAGTGGCACAATCGCTTCACTGCAAGAAAGTCGCCGGTTCAAGCCCCGGCTGGGTCAGTTGACATTTCTGTTTGGAGTTTGCATGTTCTCTGGATGCTCTGGTTGCCCCCACAGTCCAAAGACGTGGTATAGGTGAATTGAATAAGCTAAATTGGTCGTATATGTGTGTGAATGCAGGAATTTATCTGTGTTTCCCAGTATTGGGTTGCGGCTGGAAGTGCATCAGCTGCGTAAAACATATGCTGGATAAGTTGGTGGTTCTATCCGCTGTGGCGACCCCTGATTAATAAAGGGACTATAGAGAATGAATGAATGAACATAAAACAATGAAGTTGTCCCTCCCAAAAACTTGAGAATTGTGTTGTTTCAACTCATTTTAAATAAGTAGTTTTAACAAGAAGCAAAATGCTTTTGAATGTAGCACATTTCATGCACAATGGTTATCCAAAGTGCTTTACATAAACTTAAATCAACATAAAATACAAGTATAAGAAATAAAAATAACAGAATAAAAAATATTTAAAAACAAATGGTTTAAATGGATGTTTAAACGGGTTTAAAAGGAGTGAAAAAATAGAGAAAAAGAATAATATTAATATTTATTTATTCAATTCAAATTTATTTGTATAGCGCTTTTTACAATATTTATTGTTTCAAAGCAGCTTAATAAAAGGTGCACATTACTGCATTACAATCAGATTAAGTTAAAGTTACAAATATAAGTTATTATAAACAGACATATTTAACCTGCATTTTTATTGCATATAGGTGATGTCTATGTGTACATGTTTAATGAAGTCTATTTGATGTGTATTTATGTGGGTTACCTAATTTCCCTGGGGTCCAACAAGTAAAAAGACAAATGTGCATCAAACCAAACTAATAAAAAGAATACAATACAACATACAACACACAATTCAATATCAAGAACATCAATTTCTGAATACTGTGCCATTCAATATTCCATTAATACTTTCTTACATTTATATTATTTATTAAAAGACACATAATGTCCAGTGGCAATTTATTCCATTTTCATTTCCATTAGCATTAGCACTCTATAAAAGTTGACACTGCCGTACACTTTATTGTAAAACATGCTGGGTTCCACACAATTATTTAATGTTGTTTACATCAGTTAAGTTAACATAATTGTTATTACAAATTTAGGTGGATTGAACATAAAACAATTAAGTTGTCCCAAAAAAACTCAAGAATTGTGTTGTTTCAGCTCATTTTAAATCAGTAGTTTGAACAAGCAACAAAAGCCATTTATTGAGTGTTGGTACCAAGCAAGTTCACCAGTAAGGAAAAGTCAGATATCTAGGGCTAGACATGAAATGCAATCATTAACATGCATCACTTTACAAAAAAAATAATAATACTATTTTGGGGTAAACGTGTTTTGATATTATTACAAAGTAATGGAGGTCTTTATCAATTAACAATCTACAGTGTAAAAATTTCCGTCAATTTCTGTATTTTAAGTTTCTCATATGCTTTGTTTATTTATAGTTATGAACTGCATTATGGGACTTTGATCTCTGGTTTGTCGACTTCTGCTGTTAAAAACGTCTGTTTTTTTTTTAAGCAGTTTAAGTTGCCGTTTTTAAAAAGTTACTTTTATTAACATTTTAGTCATTTCAAAAAACAAATATACTGTATAATATAGAGATAATTAAGTCCAAAAAATAACAGAAAAAGTACTGGAAGTTTATCACCAGGTTTTTGTATCATAATTTACAACACAAATGCAGAAAATATTTCACTTCAAACTATTAAAAATGTCAACAAATGTCAGTTTTCATCCAAAGTTAATAAAAAAAGATCAAGGTCCTATAATGCAATTCAAAGCATATAATAATAATAGTAATAATAATAATAATAATAATAATAATAATAATAATAATAATAATAATAATAATAATAATAATAAATAAATAAATAATAAATAATAATAATAATAATAATAATAATAATAATAATAATAATAATAATAATAATGATAATAATAATAATAATAATAAATAAATAAATAAATAAATAAACATGAATAACGTTGAAGTACGAAGTACGTTCCATTATAAGTTCCATATAATTCCAAGTAAAGTAAGTTAAAAATGTACTTCGATTTCTACATGCTTGAATTGAATATATATATATATATATATATATATATATATATATATATATATATATATATATATATATATATATATATATATATATATATATATATATATATATATATATATATATATACAGTTGAAGTCAGAATTATTAGCCCCCCTTGAATTTTCTTTTCTTTTTTAAATATTTCCTAAATTATGTTTAACAGAGCAAGGAAATTTTCACAGTATGTCTGATAATGTTTTTTCTTCTGGAGAAAGTCTTATTTGTTTTATTCAGCTAGAATAAAAGCAGTTCTTCATTTTTTAAGAACCATTTTAAGTTTAAAATTATTAGTCCCTTTAAGCTTTCTTTTTTTTCGATAGTCCACAAAACAGAATAGACAACACAATCTCACGGCAATTGTAACTTTTTGATTTAGTGGCTAATTAGTATGAATTTGTACGATCTAATTTCTGTAATTTAGTACGATTTGCTCATCACCCAATGACGGTTGGGTTAAGGGGTGGGGTTAGGTGCCACGCCTCCTTTTTAAATCGTACAATTTCGTACGACTGAGCTCATACGAATTCATACGAATTAGCCACTAAACTGACAAAACGTAAAATACTTACGTTTCCTCATGAGATCAGGCTGGACTAGAAGTATCTTGAAAAATATCTAGTAAAATATTATGTACTGTCATCATGGCAAAGATAAAATAAATCAGTTATTAGAAATGAGTTATTAAAACTATTATGTTTAGAAATGTGTTAAAAAAAATCTTCTCTCTGTTAAACAGAAATTAGGGAAAAAATAAACAGGGGGCTAATAATTCTGACTTCAGCTGTATATATATACCCTGCCAAAGTGGAAAAATCCAACCAGGAAATTAGTTTTTTTTTTTACCTAACTCTACACCAGGCCACATCCTTCAACAGGAGAAGAGAGAAAGAGAGAGAGAAAGCTGTCAACGGCAGTGACAGGGAGTAAAGTTTAATTAATAGGTGATGCAGTGTGTCTGTCTTTGTGTTTTTCTATGAAAGAGGAAGCAGAATGTCTGATTAATGCATGTGACATTTTGACACTTTAGGCACACAGAAGCTGTGAAACACGAGTATGTGTGTGTGTTTTTTGTGTAGGTGAGTGTTTAACTTTTTATAAAGTGAATATACTATTGTGGCAAGAATTTCGGGAGATCTCACCAGGGCCAAGTCCACTGTCCACTGTGTGTGTGCATTGCTAACACATACACATATAGACACACACTGTACACTTTACACTACTATATCTAAAACATACTCCTACTTCTTTCTTTCTTTCTTCATTTAGCTAGCAGCATAAATTGAGTGTGTGGAACCGGTCACTTTATTAGGTACACCTGTCCAACTGCTCATTAACGCAAATTTCTGATCAGCCGATCACATGGCAGCAGCTCAATGCATATACAGTGTAGGCATGTAGACATCAGGGACATGCGGTCAGGGGAGGCAGCCATCATGAGATGTATACTAATGATAAAATCAATATTTGTCGACTGATCTGTGCTATAAATGCAATTTCTCCATGATTCACATGATTTCAATGCTTTTTATTGATCGAAATCGCTGTATTTTGCTTATCGCCTGATCAGTTACAGCATAGGAAGTGAGGTGAGGCAGTCCGAGCTGTGCCTCTCGTCAGATTGCGCAATCCTTTGCAAACTGGCTTGAGCCCACCTCTTTTGCTCACTCAGTGTATGCTACTAATGTAATGCTTTATTAAACTGTTTTTATACATTCTAGACATTTTTATTATATGTCCTCACTTTCCATATAAAATGTAATGTATTTTACTTATGTACAGTTGAAGTCAGAATTATTAGCCCCCCTGAATTATTAGCCCCCTTTTTAGTTTTTTCCCCAATTTCTGTTTAACAGAGAGATTTTTTCAGCACATTTCTAAACATTATAGTTTTAATAACTCATTTCTAATAACTGATTTATTTTATTTTTGCCATGATGACAGTGAATATTATTTTACTAGATAATTTTCAAGACACTTTTATACAGCTTAAAGTGACATTTAAAGGCTTAACTAGGTTAACTAGGCAGGTCAGGGTAATAAGGCAAGTTATTGTATAACGATGGTTTGTTCTGTAAACTATCTAAATATATATAGCTTAAAGGGGCTAATAATTTTGACCTTAAAATGGTTCATAAAAAATTTAAACTGCTTTTATTCTAGCCAAAATGAAACAAATAAGACTTTCTCCAGAAGAAAAAATATTATCAGACATACTGTGAAAATTTCCTTGCTCTGTTAAACATCATTTAGGAAATATTTAAAAAAGAAGAAAAAAAAATCAAAGGGGGGCTAATAATTCTGACTTCAACTGTACATCACTTACTTAGTGTTAAGATCTGATATAAAGCCGCACTGAAAAGACATGAGGTGAGGCAGGCAGTACATGAGCTCACATTATTTCTGTTCAGTGGTTGCTCTTCTTCTACTCAGTAAAGTTCATTAGAAGTTTTGTTTTGCTCTGACTGACTGCAAAAAAGCGGATATCAGCTCAAAAATTTCTCAAAATTGGACTTTCAATCCAAACGTGAATAAATAATGGACGACCAATGCCAGAGCTAAAGGACTTGCTTCAAAGGATGGGACATAAGATAACTAGATCATTTTAAAGTAATTTAAGTCATGTTAAGACTTCATTTACAAGTTCTGTAAAGGTAAGACCAGTGTGCAAATCCTGTGTGTCTGTGAATGAGAGAGACAGCAAGCAAGCAAGACAGGGCTCATGCCGTGGTGCTGTGTGTGCGTGTGTGCGTGCGTGTGTGCGTGCGTGCGTGCGCGTGTGTTTGTGTTTGTGTGTGTGTGTGTGTGTGTGCGTGCGTGCGTGCGTGCGTGCGTGCGTGTGTCAATGAATGGATGAGAGAAAGCGCATCATCCGCCATGGTGCTGTGTAAGTTGCCTGTTATAGTTGTCTGTAGCATCCAGCTGTGTTTTTTTTTTGTTTGTTTTTTTTTTTTTTTAGGCATATTTAATCGCTGTACATTTTACAAGAATGCTGATATAATATATGAAACACAATCAGTAGTTGGCAATTATATCGGGGGGATATGTTTGTAAATCTGACATTTGACTTTGAAAGTGTCAGTGCCTCACCAGCCCCAAACCTCACCGCACGTCAGTGGTAGACATGGTCAAGATGATCTGCTGCAGTTCAAACCGAGCATCAGAATGGGGAAGAAAAGTGATTTAAGTGACTTTGAACGTGGCATGGTTGTTTGTGACAGACAGTCTGACCTGAGTATTTCCGAAACTGCTGATCTACTGGGATTGTCATGCACAACCATTTCTAGGGTTTGCAGAGAATGATCCGAAAAAGAGAAAATATCAGTGAACGGCAGTTCTGTGGGCACAAATGCCTTGTTGATGGCAGAGGTCAGAGGAGAATGGCCAGACTGGTTCCAGGTGATAGAAAGGCAACAGTGACTCAAATAACCACTTGTTACAACTGAGGTATGCAGAAGAGCATCTCTTAATGCGCAACAAGTCCAACTTTGAGGCGGATGGGCTACAGCAGCAGAAGACCATACATGTCAGCTAGGAACAGGAAACAATATAAGATTGGAAAAACATTGCCGGGTCTGATGAGTCTCAATTTTTGTTGTGACATTCGAATGGTAGGGTCAGAATTTGCCATCAACAACATGAGCATGGATCCATCCTGCCTTATATCAACGATTCAGAATGGTGGTGGTGGTGGTGCCATGAAGGATTAAGGCAGTTCTGGAGGATAAAGGGTCCAACCCGGTATACTGTATATTACAAATATACATATTGATGTTTGGTGATTTCAAGTGCAAGCATTTAAAAATAGATTAACCATGAGCATTTTGAAAAGCAAACAATTTATTTATATTTTAAAAAATACATTATATAGGTTTTCTTACTACTACTAATACTAATACTTCACAATTCATTATTCATTCATAATTAATTATTCAGTGGATGGAAGGATTTCACTTATCAGATTGGAGCCATTACATCATCTAAAAGAAGGCATTTATTAAATTTAGATAAAATATTATAAAGACACACATTTAAAAAAAATATATAGACTGACCACGAATGTGTCACATGTTTGTCCTGTTTTTTGTGCATCTTTTTTTTTGTAAGCGAACAGGCAGGGTCAACTTTAAATAAATAATAAAATAAATAAATGCATACATAAAATATATAAAAATGCTAGGGATAGAAGTCAACTAAAAATAAATGCATTCAGTCTATGAAATTCCCATTCCCGGCATTATTCCCTGGATGTGCTGATGGCAGTTTGATGACAGGTGCGAGCCGGACAGTGACAGTCATTATAGTGATTGACAGGTGTTGAGGAGGAGCAGGAGCAGGGTCTCGTCTGTCACTCACTCATTCACCTCTGTCTGCATGACCAGATTCACAGAGCCACTGCTGGATATGGATGAAGCATGTGCATAAGACTTCACCCTTGTTTATCACAAACGCACTGTTGACAACAAACAGCAGAAACAAACAAACAAAACCACAAAAGGTGACAAGTGAATCGGGCTGACTAACAATTCAGTCCTTTTCCTTGAACTGCAAAACCCATGCAGAAACCCATGACCATTTGGTTAATGTGTTTGAATGTCCAAAACACAGAAAAAGTTGATTAATAATAATAATAATAATAATTCCGCTTTCAATATTTCAGATATATGCAAGGATATTTGTCTTTAAAAAAAAAAACTAATAATTTAGCTTTTAATATTGAAAAATATAATCAATTTCAAATTTTATGTTTTAAATATTATTTCTCTTTGAAAAATTATTATTATTATTATTATTGTTATCATTATCATCATCATCATCATCATAATAACCATAATAATTACAATAATAATTTAGCTTTCAAAATTTCTAATATTAGTGAGTTTTGTCTTTAAAAATAAACAATACAGCTTTAAATATTTATAAATATTAGCGATTTGTATATTATATATATATATATACATTATATATATATACATTATATATATATATATATATATATATATATATATATATATATATATATATATATATATATATATATATATATATATATATATATATATATATATATATATATGTAAATATATATATATATTTGTTTATGAGGAGAGCGTTATACTCTGCTTCCGATTTAGATTTTAAAAGACGGAGTTTGATGAACTGTATGAGCCTCACGACTGTCAGTGAAGGGTAAATGAAAATGTCCCATACCTCAAAACTCTAAGAAAAAGAAAACACACAGTCGGAAGTGTAGCATGCATTCATAACTTCTTTTTTGCGCAGTAATGCTACTTTGAATGAGATGCTATGAGGATGAACAATAGATGAAAAAGAGACCAAGACCTTGGGTATAGTGAGGATGAATCAATGACAGCTTCCAAAAGTGTCTGAGAGACATTCCCCTTTTGCCCAGTAGGCCTACCTTGTGTTTTATTTGTTAATGTAAGCTATTTTTAAAAAGATTAATATAATGTATAAAACTATACATTATTTATATTACTTCAATAAATTATATTACTTTTTTATTAATGGAAAATGTACAGATATTGATTTTTCACAATGTTTTACACTATATTATTTAAATATATATATATATATATATATATATATATATATATATATATATATATAGATATATATATATATATATATATATATATATATATATATATATTAGCAAAGAGATTTTTTATACATTAAGATGGCAAAGGAAATAAATAAATAAATAAATAAATAAATAAATAAATGGAAAATAGCAAAAACTAAGCAATGAATAAAATACATTTTACGCTCAACGTTAAAAAAAATATAATAAATACAACAACAACAACAAAAAAAACAATAAGAATGATAATAATAAATAATGTTATATTTCTATTTTATATTTAATTTATGAACACCTTTATCATAAGTTCCTTGTGACTGTCAACAAAAAAATAAACAAACAAAAAGACAACAGATGACTTGGACTGACCAATAATGTAATTTTTCCTCCATCTCATCCACCTTTCCTCTAAAACGGCACTGATACTTGGCTTTGAGCAACGCTGAAGCTGTGAAACCCATGACCGCACACCATTAGGATGTGGTTCAGCCATGCGTTTGAATGTCAAATACACATGCAAAGTCACTGGACACCTCTGGACACACCAACTGCAGGTTACCTCTCATTTCAATAACATTTGTGTTTGACCTTGGTCTGTGTTTAGAGGAGGTGAGCGTGAAACACTATTGGCAAGACATGAGTGGGACCGGATATTCACACCCCCTGATAGACCCAAATATGGACAGGAAACAGTAATACACTCTCTGATCCCAAGAAAAACCTCAAAGAGATACTATTAGTTCTCACAGTAAATGTATAAATGATGATGCTTATTTATACGTATTAAGATTTATTTATTACACCATGAAATAAAATGAATGAATTTATTAAATAAATAATCAAAAAGATAGATAGACAGACTGACATTAGTTTAATTAAATTTGATTTTTTTAAGAAATTGTGAAAAAGTGTTTTCTTATGAAACATGCTTTATTTTTAATTAACAAAATAAAATCCAGCTTCTCTCCTCTTTTGTTTTGTTTTGTTTTTTTTTGTTTTTGTTTTTGTTTTTGTTTGTTTTTGTTTGTTTTGTTTTGTTTTGTTTTGTGTTGTGTTGTGTTGTGTTGTGTTGTGTTGTGTTGTGTTGTGTTGTGTTGTGTTGTGTTGTGTTGTGTTTTGTTTTGTTTTGTTTTGTTTTGTTTTTGTTTTACTTCGACCTGTATTAATGCGGAAAGTGTGAGTGAGTGCTTCAGTATATTTTCATATATTACCATTCCATAAGGCCTTTCATCCCAGAAAACAGACTTAAAAACTAGTAAATCAATTAGAACTGAAAATAGAAAAACGTGATACAAATCATGATCTACAGCAAACTAAAGTTGTGTGTCATGCAAACGTCTTTTATTTATTTATTATTTTTTATTTTTTTATTTGACCAGGAATTTCCCATTGAAATTTGCATCTCTTCTACCAGTGGGTCATTGCCAAAATGGCAGCACAAAAAGTCTCAAATACAAAATTATACACACATAAAATATCACAAAATAAAATTTACAGAAAGCATTCACATGATTTAAAGTGATTTAAATATTTAAAGATGGAATTGTTTTTATGATAACACCAGTGGTGTAAAGTAACAAATTACAAATACTCAAATTACTGTAATTGAGTAGTTTTCATCTGGAATTATAATTTACTAAGTGGATTTAAAAATGTGTACTTTTACTTTCCTTTGAGTACATTTTTAGTGCTGTACTGGTACTTTTTCACTCCACTACTTTCCTTCAACCTACAGTCACTATTTTATTTTTTCTTGTCTATGGGGATTAGAAAAATCAGTCCTGTGAATCCTGTCCAATCTAATTGCACATAGAATGAAAATCGCATCATAATGGACTGCTTTAAGACATGGGTGATTTATAATTGCAGAAAACTCTTTGCAAGCATTAAAAGTGTCCAAGAAGATGTCCAAAAAACCCTTGTCCTTTACACGCATTTTCCCAGGGACTGTTTAGATGCATGTCACTGATGACGGATGTTTACTGTATGATGACATATGGCCCTAAAATGGCCCTAAACACCCTGCAGGCACAAGAAGTCAACATGACGTCAGATTGACGTTGTACCCCAACGTCGTAGGGATGTTGCATTTTGTTTAGAAATGAAAAATGGGTTGACGTCACAACTCAACGTCAGGCCGACATCAATGTCCAACGTTCAACCTAAAATCAATCAATTATCAACATCTACAGATGTTACAGCTTGATGTTGTGTGGAAGTTACCACTATGACATCTATCAGACGCTGGATTTTGGTTATCATACCTGATGAATAAATGTCAGTATTTGACAACAATATGACGTTGGTTTAACATGTTGGCTTGACATTGGATTTTGGTCACTTTCTAACACAACTAAACAACACAACACAAATAAATATTAAAACCCTATCGTTCATAAAACCAAATGCCCAAATATTTGTAACTGTTTTCTCATTCAATACATTCCCCTCCAGGGTTAAGATTGGTGAAACTTTGATTAAAATCCATATATTTAGTTGTTGTTTTTTTGGGGTGGGTGGGGTGGGGGGGGGGGGTTGCATTTAAAACCAACTTCAATTTCAGCAGTGAAAGTTGCAGTAATCAAAAGGAGTCTTGTAACGTCTCGATGGCCTAATTTATAGATTGTGCACCCGTTGAAAAACCACACGTTGCAGTAAATCTATAAGGAGCATTAGTTAAAATAATATCAATTAACGTAGGTTTATTTGGATCTTTTTGATTTGTCCGAGTCACCAATATCCTTGAATGGATCAGATATTTTTGATGATCAGTTCCTTCTTGTATCACAAAGCAAATTCACCACAGCACAAAGCAACCTGTGCTTGATCAAGATACACGACACGTTCCTGAGAGGCGTATAATCCCGCTGTATTTATTACCAACAACTTCATCGCGCTGTCGCTTCTCATTTCTTCAGCTTTAATTCAGCTTCCAGTGGCCCGCAGTGAGAACGTCTGATCAACTAACCTGACAGCTTCAGCCACAGTTAGTCCACAGTTTCTCTCACACTCCTCATCAGCCTCCGGACATGATAATGTCAGCAACGTGTCCAAGCAGCACATCAGATCTTCATCACCGGTCGGACAGGCAGAATTAAGTCGGACTTTTTAAGATACTTTATGAAGCGATATCTAAACCCTAATATTTACTTTGCGTGATCGTTCGCACTCTGACACATTGTGGCTCATGATGGGTGACACACCACCTTTGAGTGCTTGACAGCAGCTTAGTGAAATGTCAGGTGACAGTGTGTATGCCGAGGCCGTCAATAAAGCTCTCATGGGTTCGAATAGGAATGCCTGTTAAGCTTAAGAGTGTGGGCTGGAGATTTCCATCAGCGATCAGGTAGTGAGTTGCCATGCTCACTATTTCTATACACATTTACCTACACTTGTGTTGCAACATTCGCTGCCGTTTTCAGCTGAAATGCACAGTAGCAGCAGTGAAACAGCAACAACTTTTATAACTTTTACTTTCTAAATAAAAAATAAAATATAAAAAAAATAAAATAATATCCTCTATAATAAAATAAAATAAAATAAAATATGCCCCTATTCTTTAAATTTATATATAATCATAAGTGAGATGTTTCAATTTGTTTATTTTTTTAATCACTAAACTACAAGATCTCCATGAATCTCAGAAATCTGCTCACCATACATAAATGGAATAAATAAATGAATAAATAAATAAATAAATAAATAAATAAATAAATAAATAAATAAATAAATAAATAAATAAATACACAATCTAACCCTCATAAATCGCTGAAGAACATTCACTTTCACTCAATTCTGCCACCATATGAACTACAACTCCCTTCAGGCACCACACACACACACACACACACACACCTGTTCTGGTTCTCCGTTGATTACAGCTACTCAAGACTGATTACACGGACCATATAAACTGCACACACACACATACATGGCTGAGTCTTGTTGGTATTAACCCTGTGACATTACAAAGCATTTGCTGGTTTAGTCTCTCCATGTTTTGATCCTTGTCTTGTTTTATTGCTTATCCTGTCTGCCGCCTGCATCGAGCATCTGCCTGTTACTTGACCACACTTCTGGATTTCCTTGTTTGTGCCTGTTTGCCCCTGTATTTGATCATTGCCTGTCTTACAACCCCCTAAATTATTAGCCCCCCTGTTTATTTTTTCCCTAATTTCTGTTTGATGGAGAGAAGATTTTTTTAACACATTTCTAAACATAATAGGTTTAATAACTCATTTCTAATAACTAATTTATTTTATCTTTGCCATGATGCCAGTAAATAATATTTGACTAGATATTTTTCAAGACACTTCTATACAGCTTAAAGTGACATTTAATGGCTTAACTAATTAGGTTAACTAGGCAGGTTAGGGTAATTAGGCAAGTTGTTGTATAACGATGGTTTGTTCCGTAGACTATCAAAAAAAAAAAAAACAGCTTAAAAGGGCTAATAATTTTGACCTTAAAATAGTTTTTAAAAAATGTAAAACTGCTTTTATTTTAGCTAAAATTTTAAAAGAAAAAAAAATTAAAGGAGGTTTATTTATTCTGATTTTAACTATATATATATATATATATATATATATATATATATATATATATATATATATATATATATATATATATATATATATATATATATATATATATATGAAGAGTTCTGATGCAAAACCTTCTAAATCCATCAGACCTCTTTTTTTGGCAAACAAGCATTTTCTATTAGGTTCCTTTGATTAGGTTCAGTCATCCTAAAGCTAATGATAAGGTTATTAGCTAGTATTTATTTATTTATTTTTTTTTCAAAATTGTCGCTTTAGACATTTCTTTGGTTTTTAACAAGTTAGATTTTCTTTTGCATCAAAACCAGCTAAATCCACTTGTGCTTTTTTGCAAAAACCTCAATATCCACCTATTGGGACAAGATAGTGAACTGTCAGTGACAGATAGTTGAAAATCACTAAAGATTCAATTAGAAATTATTTTACCAAACATAAAGCACCTAAAATTAAAAAAGTATAAATCTGTCAAGTAAGTGGCGGTTCATTCTGCTGTGGTAACCCCTGATAAACCACGGACAAAGCAGAAGGAAAATGAATGAATGAAATCTGTCAAGTAAGTGCATTATTTAATAACATTAAAAACTGACATTAATTAAATCTTAACAATCTCATGTCTGATATTTGGGATTTAGATTTAATGTAGAACAATGTAAACATTGCAAACATTGTAAACTAAGCCTCTTAGATTCAAATAATGCTGTGAATACGTTGTGAAATATCACTATCTGTGCATTGTCAATTAATATAAAAAGCTTAATATAAAAAGCATATTAGACGTAAAGGTAATATGAAGTAATATAAATATTGTCCAGTTTTAAACAGTATATTTATTTTTTACTAAATAGCTTACATTAGCAAATAAAACAACAACATAGGCCTAATAATAACAAATATTTGCTCAACAAGTTCCACAACATCACCATATACTATATACAAGTGGCTGGAAGGTGTTAAACAATCAAATTATTTTCATCACAGCGTCCTGACAAACAAAATGCAGCTAATCATAGCCCAGTGCACATATTTTGTGGTTCTCAAATATGTAGCCCTGGGCACATATTCCCAATGAGCATATGTTGGATTGTCATTAAAAAAAAATCATTGTCTCTTAATTGATGAGAAATCTCATCAAATAATGAAGAAAGAGTTGAAGACCTAAAATGTTTATCATGGTTTTAGTTGTAGGTAACAACAGTACCACTTTGCAGAGTTGTAAAAACACGTCCAGAAGTTGCAGTGGAGCGGCTTTGAGTGATTTGAGTTCATTTAAACTGGACTCCTGCATCCGAAAATAATGTTCTCCACTAAGAGAAAAGTAGCTTTAGACTCTCCCTGGGCCTTCATCCCAGGTGTGTTGACAGATGTGTGTGTGAACAAGTGTGGATGTGTAATTGGAGCAGAACCACCAAGCAGTTTAACTCAGGCCCCACCTGGACCCAACCTTCATTTAAAAAGCATCCCACCGGAGCACCAGAGCCATCTACAGAGAAATACCTTTAAAAATACTCACACAATTAAAAAATAAAATATATGATGGGAGCAGCTTGGCAAGACGAAATCCCTTGTATGGAGGTAATAATTTCTGACCTTATTAAATTAATTAAAAGCATGTTTCCTATTATGGCGTAAGGCTAAAAAAAAAAAACGGAGATTACAATGGCAGCCCTCGAGACAGGCACTGTGATGAGACGAGTGTAACGAACACACACGCGCACACACTAAACTCAGTGGCTTATTAAATTTGTGTCTCTTTCCTTGGACGGCACGTTAATTGTCATACATGTCATTAAATTCAGCCTGGTTTTTGCTACGCTTCATGGATACTTGCGCTCGCGCATACACAAACCCTGCACATATTGAAGGACAGCCTGTGTATTTAGACAATTGGCAGGTTAATAGAAAGGATTTTTTTCTCGTTAATGCGGCTTTTTGCTCTTTCTTTGGTGCCGTGTTTGTTTGTGCCTCCAACATCATTACAAGCACAACCTCAGGAATTAAAAAGAGGTCAAAGATGAACGGTGTTTCGGAGACGATGCGCTGTGCTTGACGTTTACATATGAACACAACATTTAGTTAGATCATTAAAAACAGGCCTAAATGTCTGTTCATGCATGCATGGATTTGTATTAAATGAGCTGAAACTAAATCGATGCAAGATGTCTGAACTGTGTAATTTTTTTATAATAAAATACTTTTATATTCTGTATGTTCAGATACAATATATAAATAAGCCCTGTTTATTGAATTCTACAAAAGTGACTCTCTTTGTCTATGATGCTTTCAAAATGTTAGTTTAAGCTGCCCAACAACTGCAGCAATGCCTCAACCAATAGAGCAGTGTTTCCCAACCCTGTTCCTGAAGGCACACCAACAGTACACATTTTCAACCTCTCCCTAATCAAACACACCTGAATCAAATTATCATAACATCAGAAGAGACTCCAACACCTGAAGTTAAAGGGTCAGAAAAGGGAGACATCCAAAATGTGTACTGTTGGTGTGCCTCCAGGAACAGGGTTGGAAAACACTGCAATAGAGTACAATTGTCAGATTCACAAAATATTATCTCAATTTATATACAGTTTAAGTCAGAATTATTAGACCCCCTTATTTTATTCTGATAGTTATTTTATATTATAGTTATTTTATCTTATAGTTATTAAAACTATTATGTTTAGAAATGGGTTGAAAAAATCTTCATTAAACAGAAATTGGGTGAAAAAAATGAACAGGGGTGCTAATAATTCTGACTTCAACTGTATATGTATTTATATACGCTGAAAAAATCTATTCCTTTATATTTTCCCAACACAAATCGATTAAGTTAACTTAATAGTTTTTACAAATTGAAGTGAATTGAACATAAAACAATTATGTTGACACAAGAAGCCGTTTCAACTTTTTAAATAAGCACACTACCTGCCAAAAGTCTTGTTGTTAATCGAAGTTTTAGGAACAGCAAATAATAACTTCTTCTAGTTGATCATTTGGTATCAGAAGTGGCTAATATGAAAGGCAAAGGCCTCTAGATTACGCTTATTTAACCAAAATAAAATATGATCATGGCTTGATTTTTATTATTTAATTAGGACAGTGAGGTCTGACTTTGCTTAGACAAAAGTCTTGTCATGTAACAGAAATAATGTATAGTATAGAACAGTGAATCACAACTGGTTTGGCCATGGGACCCACATTTTTACATGGTCATCAATGAGCCAAATTTTTAGGAACTACAGTATAATTTTAGAATTTATAATTAATTTGTATTTATTTGTTGACATACACAAGTAGTGACAGATGAATCATAAGAAAATCACCAAGACTTACAAATAAACAATATTTTATTGCTGTCATTTAACAAAATATATCAAATTATAGAAATATTACAAAGTAGAAACGTCAAATATTGTAAACACTGATCCTGTTGAACAGAACAAACCAGCAAATTACAGAAAACTGATAAAAATAACCTTAACCATTTTATAATAATCACCAGTTATTTGCTCTTCTGTTATTGCGTGGGCTTTCTTGGCCTTTGCTACACGGTAAGCTACACAGTAAGATGCGCAGAGTGCCTGTACTTGTAAATATAAATCCATACTTTACATATTCATGGTTCGTACTTGCGCTTCGACATAATAATTAAATGAAATTTCACACATGAAACGGTACGGTTGTTGCGTGCACTCATTTCAAAATAAAAGTTCGATATAAGCAAAATAAGTTAAAGATTTAACTTTTGTTATTTTTTAACCACACATTCTGTGACCTACTGAAAATGGACCCACTTTTGGGTCGCGACCCACCAGTTGAGAAACACTGGTATAGAATATGGATGTGATTGATCCAACATAAGTTCATTATGAAAATGTAGCCATACATACATTTCTGGAGATTACGAATTATGTAGCCAGAGGTATGTATGGATGCATTTCGTCTTTAAAACGAACGATACAGGGCGGTATGACGCCGTTCATTTTCGCGCTTACCAGCTGAGCGCTTACCAGCTGAGCACTTACCTCCATATGGTCGTCTTTCCCATTGTTGTCAGTTTGTGCAGTGGCTCGCCGCGTACGTCGGCGGACTTGTGATGTGAAGCAGAGTTGACCACGATGACTGGGTTTGAGTCTGTCGAAAAACGATACCAGAAAACAGTTAAGACAAAAATATAAGCTAAAAAAATAAGTAAACACCAGGTTGAGAATGTGGTAAAATCTGAAATGGTGGTAAATATCAGGCGAGGGCTTTTTTTTCTGGATTGCTTTTGAAAACACTGTTGGTTGGATTTAAGGAAGTGGGTTGGCGGGTCAATCTGTGCTTTTGAAAACACTAATGGTTAGGAAAGGAGGAGGGTGGGTCAGTCGATTGGTCGGTCAGTCAGTTGACAGCTGTAGGCGCGAATGGCATTCAAAAGAGAAATTTGAGATTTCAAGAAGCGTACACAGCAGCCTCTGGTGGATTTGTGAAAACCATAACTGAAAAATTAATACCTATTTGGCGCTCTCCAGAAATGTATATAGGGGCACGTTTTCAGCATGAGTCTGGATTAATCATGATAAATCTAGCCCAGTGCTAATATATATGTATAATGTAAATGTATATCTATGCTAATGAATGGAAAATGCAGTAATCTTCTCATTATGCAGATTCCGCAAGTTAAATGTGATCTATACCACGCAATGTTTCACTGAGCCACACACACATTCACACATAATGTGGCATTGAGGCTCTAATGATGGTTTGTGGTAAACAAAAGTCCACAGTGCTCTCAGTGCTCCTCATCAGCACAGAGGAATTAGAATTTTAGGTTAATTAAAAGAGTTAATTATCATGAATACAACAATAATTAATTCTAAAAGTATATTTGAATTAATTATCGATTGAATTAATTAAGAGGGGGGATAATTAAGCTATATGCAGTGTTGAGAAAGAGAGACTCGACACAGAGGAGATCTCAGTGTGTGTGTGTGCGTGCATACTTTTGTGACATATAAGGACACAAATTTGTATGATGACATGAGAATGGTATAGGTATTACATTGACCATGTCCCCATTTTTAAAAAGGCTTATAAATAATACAGAATGTTTTTTTTTCTTTAGAAAATAAAAATGATAAAATATTGTAAAATGGCGGCGTGATGCCATAGCACTTTCGCTTCACAGCAAGAAGGTCGCTGGTTCGAGCTTAGGCTGGGCCAGTTGGAGTTTCTGTGTGGAGTTTGCATGCTCTCCACGTGTTCGCATGGGTTTCCTCTGGGTGCTCTGGTTTCCCCAAGAGTCCAAAGACATGGGCTATAGGTGAATTGGGTAAGCTAAATTGTCCGTAGGGCAGCGTGGTGGTGCAGTGGGTAGCACAATCACCTCACAGCAAAAAAGTCGCTGGTTTGAGCCCCGGCTGGGTCAGTTGGCATTTCGATTTGGAGTTTGCATGTTTGTCCCATCTTTGCATGGGTTTCCTCCGAGTGTTCCGGTTTCCCTCAAAAGTCCAAAGACATGCGGTATAGGTGAATTTGGTAAGCTAAATTGTCTGGAGTGTATGAGTGTGAATGAGAGTGTATGGATGTTTCTCAGTGATGGGTTGCAGCTTGAAGGGCATCTGCTGCGTAAAACATATGCTGGAGAAGTTGGTGGTCATTCGGCTGGGTGACCCCAGATTAATAAAGGGACTAAGTTGAAAAGAAAATGAATGAATGAAATTGTCCATAGTGTATGTGTATGAATGAGGGTGAATGCGTGTTTTCCAGTGATGAGTTTCAGCTGGAAGGGCATCTGTTGCGAAAAACATATTCTGGATAAGTTGGCGGTTCCGCTGTGGTGACCTCTTATTAATAAAGGGACTAAGCCAAAAAGAAAATAAATTAATGAATGAATACTGCAAAATGTACAAATAATGTACAACTGAAAATACTGTTTCTACAGTATAAGAACTATTTTGCCTATGGAATGTCTCTACAAGCCTGAGCCTGAGCCTGATAGAAAATGCTCATTTACAAGAAAAGAGGTCTGATGGATTTAGAGGGTTTTGCATCTGAACTCTTCAAATGCAATTGTCATGAATAAACTGAAAAAAAGGCATGGAGGTATAAAAAAGCCATGTAGGCAGTGGTTTTTATATTTATGTAGAAAATAATAACTTTCGTAACATTTTAATCCTTTAATTTTTTTTCATATGTAAAGATATTTGTGTATTGCTGTACATCCTGTGTGTATTAAGCAATGTGTAGGCGTTTGGGCCAACAAAAACATAAATAAAATGCTCTGTGCTGGACATTAGACCAGATTTTAGTTGGTCAATGGCGTCGTCTATTTCTGTTAATCAAAATAGCAAAGCACCAACAATGCACCTTAACACACTTCTTTTTTTAGACCAGCACACCCATGAGTCCACAAAGTGGTGCAAATGGATTTGCTTTTTAAACAATGTGACACAAAACATGAAAAATCTGTTGCGCTGGTCTAAAAAATGGCAACTATTTGTGCTATATTGCGTCGGGTGTATGATGTGCCCTTTATGTCTGTTAAGTTCTATTTATAGAAAATCAGCCGTATGCATGCTTGTGTGTGTAGAGGGGGGGGGGGGGGGGGTGCAGACATGTATTAACAGTATGATGCAGAACATCCTCGGCTGTGATGGCAAACATTTTGAGCAGAATGAATGATGGGTGCGTGGTGGGGGACAAAATAGAGTGAACTAGCGAAGAGAAAAAACACACACAGACAGCAAGAGAGAGAGAAAGAGAGTTAACTCAATTAGCCAAAACAATCCGCAACTCGCTCGCGCCCTCAAAACACCAAATGCAAACTCATCTAATGGCTGCTTTGGATGACAAATGGCACAGCGAGAGTGTTTCGCATCTCCATTGGAAAGAGCGACTGACAGATAAGAGGATTCATCCGGCAGCATCCCGTGCCCTGTAACAGCTGCTCCGCAATCTTCCCTTTTCCCTACCCAGGCCTTTTTTGTCTTCATTCATCCCTGTCACAATTTGGCTGTGAAAAACACCACTATAATTTTGGTCTTGCTCGCATGCTGTCCTTAGCATTTCCAGACCTTAAAAGCGCCTCCCCGCTGAAGCGCCTGCATATGTCGAAGCGAACGTAGAGGAGAAATCACAAACGACACGGTGTCAAGCCTGCCCGTGGTTCCTTACTTTCACAGACATTTGCTTTTAGTCCACCTGCCATACACAATGACTCTGAGATGAAGGTGGGACTTGAGGAAACTTTGAGTATTTCTTTTTTTTATGAAAGGTTCAGGAATAAAGACTGACAAATAGTGGTTTCTGTTTGTGAGGTGTTCTTATAGACTGCCTGCTGTGATAGATGTCTGACAGTCAATAAACAATACTGAAAGGATTTTAAAAGAAATGCCTCTGCGTTACAAAGCTTTAGACAGTCAAGTAAATGCAAGGTTAAATCCTTTTGCAATGTACAATGTAGTATAAAATGGAAATGTAGTTAAAATGGAAAAAGGTTGCACAGATGTCAGTGAAAAGTATATCTGTAAAGATAATACAAGACTAGACTTAAAGAAAGAGAAATTCATATTTTACCTAATTGTAAAATCAGAGTTTGAAATTAGATTTTATACTCACCAAGACTATATTTGTTAGTCAAAACACATTCTAATATTAATATAACAATATTACAACATTTTTCTGTGTCAAATATAACTTCAATTTAGTTAAAATATTCAGCAGTAATTAGCAGCCCAGGCTCATTCTGAACTGTACCCCTATATACATTTCAAGAGATCACGAAATACATCCCAGGTGGTACGTTTTTTTGCCATTTTTGTTTTCGTAAATCCACCAGAAGCTGCTGTGTTCGCTCTTTGAGATCTCAACCTTCTCTCGCAAGTGCCATTCACACCTGTTGTTCTTGCGTAAATCCACCAGAGGACTGACTGACTGACCGATCGACTGACCCACCCATCTCCTTCCCTAAACCCAAACGATAGTGTTTTCAAAAGCACCGATTGACCCGCCCACCCACTTCCCTAAACCCAACCAACAGTGTTGTCAAAAGCTCCGATTGACCCACCAACTTCCCTAAACCCAACTGAAAGTGTTTTTTCAAAAGCAATCCAGAAAAAGAAAAGCCCTCATCTGATTTCTACCACGTGTTCAGATTTTTAAAATACTATTATTTCTTCTTATAAAAATTGATTTGTACATTCCGTGCAATGTAAGTAACTTTGGATAAAACTGCCAGTTGCGTAAATGTATTATTATCATTGTTAAAAACATCTTTGATGAATATTGATGAATTGATGAATAGGAAAAAAATCTTTGATGAATACAAGGTTGAAAACAGCATTTATTTCAAATGGAAATCTTTGTAACACCATAAACTTTTTTATGGTTCATTTTTAATAGTACTGCATCATTAATATAGACTTTCACAAAATATTAAACTACTGTGTATGGTTCAAGATCTTGTTTTTATAAATCCCTGTCTCTACTCAATGATCATTATCATTTGTTCATACTCCCATAATAATATTAACTCTCCATATATATATATATATATATATATATATATATGGAGAGTTAAGATGCAAAAACCTCTAAATGCCATCTGAAATTTTCTTCTAAAATGAGAATTTTTATCAGGCTCCTGTGGGTAGGTTCAGATATTTCTCTTTTACAGCAAAGAATAAGTCCTTTTCATGCTCTTTAAAGTGAAATAACTCATAAACAAATGAGGCTGAGAAAAATGTTCATTTTCTATACAAATTTCAGTATATATATATATATATATATATATATATATATATATATATATATATATATATATATATATATATATATATGTATGCATTTATTTTAATCTTGCACTAAGTGCTGTAAAATTGCTGGGTTCCGCACAATTGATTGATGTTGAGACAACATGAAGAAATTAAGTTAATTTATTATTTGGACAAATTTAAGTGGATTGAACATAAAGTTGTCCCCAAAAAACTTCAAGAATTGTGTTGTTTCCGCTCATCATAGTTTGAACAAACAGCAAAGGTCATTTTTGGAGTGAAAGATGCAACATCAACATCAAAATACACTCACCGGCCACTTTATTAGGTTCACCTGTCCAACTGCTCGTTAACGTTAATTTGTAATCAGCCAATCACATGGCAGCAACTCAATGCATTTAGGCATATAGCTCAGCAGTTCTGTGGCCATAAATGCCTTGTTGATGCCAGAGGTCAGAGGAGAATGCCCAGACTGGTTTGAGCTGATAGAAAGGCAACTGTAACTCAACTAACCACTCATTATAACCGAGGTATGCAGAAGAGCATCTCTGAAGGCACAGCACGTCAAATATTGAGATGGATGGGCCTTAAACATGACAATGAGTTCACTTTACTCAAATGGCCTCCACAGTCACCAGATCACAATCCAATAGAGCAACTTTGGGCCGACAAATCTGCAGCAACTGTGTGATGCTATCATGTCAATATGGATCAAAACCGCTGGGGAATTTTCCAGTACCTTACTCAATCTATGCCATGAAGGATTAAAGCAGTTCTGAAGGCTAAAGAGGGTCCAACCCCATACAAAGAAAGTGTACCTAATAAAGTGGCCGGTGAGTGTATATCTAGTATGTTAAAATATTCAAATACGCAATTTAGCTTTCATTACACCAATAGTGATTGACCAATCAGCATCAAGTATTCTGTAAACTCCAGTAAAGTTACATAACCATTCCAATAATACATTAGGCTTACAAACTTTATGAACAAATGAACCCAAATTAAAAAAGCAGTTTTACCCAAAAGATGAGATTGTTGTAACCCACTGGGGTGTAATGATATGTGAATTGCGTTAGAGCACTTCGTACGGATTAAATGGGCCTCGCGGGGTTACAGGAGGGGGTGGAAGAGTTTCGCTCTTCAGTTATGTAATTGACCACACATTAAGGTGATTCATGGCGGCGTTTCTTTTGCTGATTCGAGTGTTTATATCTGGAGGCTGGAGAAATAGATCCTACCTGCTGCTCTCATTGGGTGGATATGTTAGCCTTTTTTCTGGTCTATAAGATTTGAGTGCTTTATACCGATGATCAGAGCGCTGTCGCTGTGCTTAGACTCCTTTAAAAGGAGTGTTATATGGCTAATTGAGTTTGAAATGTGCTCCGTTTGTGGTTAGATTGGACATCCCACAGGATCCATATTTTTTTTCTGTGTCTATACACTCATGAGAGCACACAAGGACGCTGACAGGAAGGAAACAGGGAGCCGTATGCAAATTCTGTGTAGGTGGCAGAGTTTTCAACACTCGCTGGATGTTGAAGGGTTTGTTATACTGGCATAGATCGTGTTGCAGGACAGTCAGTCTGGCTTTCATTTAATCGCTTCTCACAAATTATCTTGCTGCGTTTAGCTTTCATCACTGACTTTCTCCAAATATTTTTCATCGCATTTGTTTTCCGGCTTCAAGGGCTGACAAATTTCCCATATAATATAGAATCATTGGTTACACTTTATTTTTATGGCCCTGTTTAGACATTCAAGCACCGCTTCTGTCTGGGATTAACATTAATTTTCAGCGACTGGATAATAAGTGGCCAGCGGAGATGCTTTTTTAATTTCCACCTGATATTAACATGTTCAACAGCATGTTTTATGAACACTTGTGTTTGGATTTCATTAGGCCTATCCCTCTTATTTCATCATGCTTTATATCGCTTTCATGAATTGCGCATGAAAGTACAATGTGGAAATGCTATTAAATAAACTGATGCTACTCAGATCACAAGTAAGCAGAAAAGCAAACATAATTGTGATTGAAATTTGTGTGTTACAATGCATGAATCCCAATAGTATGAATAACTTATTTTGGTTAATAACTTATTTTAATAATGAACATGGTTTCTCAATGCACCCAAGTAAATCAAACTTGTATTCATCCCTGAAGTGATATCTAAAGTGACCCGTTCTGTAATCACAAAACACAATACTCAGCAAGTTCAGTTCAATTCACCTTTATTTGTATAGCGCTTTTAGAATGTAAATTGAGTCAAAGCAGCTTCACATAGAAGATCATAGTAAACTGAAATGGTGTCAGTTGAGTTTTCAGTGTTTAAGTTCAGTTCAGTTTAGCTCAGTTCAGTGTGGTTTAATAATCAAGTCTCTTGATTCTTTTTATTGATGAATGTTTTGTCTGAACTTTTATCAATATTCTCTTAAACATTGAGATACAGTTGAAGTCAATTATTAGCCCCCCTTTGATTTTATTTCTTATTTAAACATTTCCTAAATGATGTTTAACAGAGGAAGGAAATTTTCACAGTATATTTTCACTGATAATATTTTTTTCTTATGGAGAAAGTTTTATTTGTTTTATTTTGGCTAGAATAAAAGCAGTTTTAAATTTTTTAAAAGCCATTTTAGGGTCAAAATTATGAGCCCCTTTAAGCTATATATTTTTTCGATAGTCTACAGAACAAACCATCATTATACAATATCTTGCCTAATTACCCTAACCTGACTAGTTAACCTAATTAACCTAGTTAAGCCTTTAAATGTCACTTTAAGCTGTATAGAAGTGTCTTGAAAAATATCTAGTAAAATATTAATTACTGTCATCATGGCAAAGATAAAATAAATCAGTTATTAGAGATGAGTAATTAAAACTATTATGTTTAGAAATGTGTTGAAAAAAATCTTCTCTCCATTAAACAGAAATTGGGGGAAAAAAATTAAACAGGGTGGCTAATAATTCAAGGGGGACAAATAATTCTGACCTCAACTGTACATGTGCTGAGACAGGTTTTCAGAGCTGAACCGATGATCAATTCCAGCTTCAGTGTCGGAAGATTATCTGCATTATCCTCTCCTCTTGTTCATTTGTCAACCCAGGCTCATTATAGATATGTACCGCTATATACATTTATGGAGAGTGTCAAATACATCCTGGGAGATTATTATTTTATTATTTTTTTTTTTTTTGCAGTTTTTGTTTTCACAATTCCATTAGAGTCCACTGTCTACTCTTCAGATCTCAAATTTCTCTGCGAGAGCGCCTACTCTGCTCTTATAAATCCACCAGAGGCCACTGTCAACTGAATGACTGACTGACTTACCGACTAACCGATTTCTCCACCCACCCCCTTACCTAAACCCAACCGATAGTGTTTTCAAAAGCACCAATTGAACTCGAACCCCGTCGTCGCGGTCAACTCCTCTCTGCGTCTCAAGTCCACCAACATAAAGGAAACAAGACAAGCTACTTGGCAAACTGGTAACAGCCGACCACATGAAGGTAAGCGGACAGCTGGTAGCGAAAAAAGAAACAGCCATCTGCGGTGTCAAACCACCCCGTAGCGTTCGTTTTAAGGACAAAATGCAGCCATACATAGCTCTGGCTACATAATTCGTGCTCTCCAGAAATGTATGCGGGGCATGTGTTTATGATTACCTCCGGAAATGGTCAAAAGTGGACCACTAGAATATAAAATTGTATTTTAATACCAACTTTGCAACAATTTGTTGGGTATAATAGAGCAGATATTAAGCATATAAACTGTATATACTCCATATACTGTACTTTAGTGACTGCTAGTTGACATAGTCAACAGAATGTCTAAATGAGGTCATTAAAATAATCTTCAAGGGTTAGTTCACTGAAAAATGAAAATGATGTTATTAATTACTCACACTCATGCCGTTCCCATTCCCTAAGACCATCATTCATCTTCAAAATACAAGTTAAGATATTTTAGATGAAATGCAAGTTCTCATCCGACAAAGACAGCAACACATTCTATGTGACTTCAGTGGTTCAGCCGCAGGCATACAAAATTCCAAGAACACGTTTGTGTGCTAAAAAACTGTAAAAATGACTTTGTTTGACTATCTTCTCTTCCACATCTTGTCAGCGTGCACATTTACTACAGGCAGTATGGCATATTGCCATTAGAGTGAGTAGTGCAACATGGAAGCATTGTATTGCCGTAGTATTGAACACCCTAATCTGACACCGAAAACAATTCTTCATGCTATTCTTCATACACGATGATCTTGGGGCTTTGTATGATTACATTTGAACCACTAAAGTCACATGGAATGTTTTGATAATCTTTTTGGATCTTTTATTTTGGCGGTCTATTGAGAGTTCATCTAAAATATCTTAATTTGTGTTCTGATGATGAACGAAGGAAAAAAGACATGAGGGAATTTAATGGCAGAATTTTCATTTCTGGGTGAACTAAATTTTAAAGGGGACCTATTATACCCATTTTTACAAGATGCAAAATAACTCTCTGATGTCCCTAGAGTGTGAATGTGAAGTTTCAGCTCAAAATACCCCACAAGTAATTTTTTATATCTGCCCCCTTTCAGGCTTTGGTCCAAATTGTGACGTTTTGGTGACTGTCGCTTTAAATTTAAATGAGATTGTGCTTTTTTTTAAGAAGGCGGAGCTACACAACAGATTCAAAACTCTAATGGCAGATGGCTGCTTCTCACTCAGTGCTGTTTTACTAATGAAGGAGAACTCACCACTAATGTGCGGGGCTTTCCCTCTCTGATGACACCTACAAATGGAGAATGTCAATCAAAGTGTTTCTGCAGACTGTTTTTATGAAGTGTAATTATAAAAAAAATAGAATTAATCAATTTCAAACATTAGAGGGTGGCAAAAAAAATCACACGCTGTCAGGACACAACTGTGTTTAAACCACTTATAAAAGTGATTTTTTGCATAATATGTCCCCTTTAATTAACACTTTGTATTGATTTACACTTACAAATAGTTTTACTGAGTAACTTTGCAACAACATATCAGCTTATTTTCCTATTAGTCATCCAGTACTCAACTAATACACTGAAATGTAGTTTCAAAAAATAATTTTATTTAGTGGACAATCAAAATAAAGCACAGCCTTGTTTTGAGTATTCCCACAGGAAAAAAATCACATACTTGCTATCTCATTGTTAAAATGCCACAGTATTTGTTGCATTAGCATCTGATTTGCTTAAAATTGTCAATGATAAAAATGACATTAAAGTGGGAATCAAATCATGATGAAGAAAAAAGAAAGGATATGAACCATGGATGTGGTGTTAGCGGATGAACAGCGTGGGAAGGTTCAAGGAAGATCAAGGGAGGGCAGCTACTACTAGCTAACTTTTATCTGTTGGCTTTTTGCACTTTTGGTTGCACTCTTTAGACTGAATTGCCTTTTTATGTGTAAAATTCAAATGCAATTCAAAAGTTTAAACTTTCAATCAGTTTTTTGGGTGAATACATCTCACTTCCATCACAGTTTGTTGATAATTCCAACCTACACTCTCAGAAATAAAGGTATACGTGAGCTGTCACTGGGGTGTTAGCTTTTCAAAAGGTACAAATTTGTAACTAAAAGGTCCATATTAATACCTCAAGGGTACATATTAGTACCTAAAAAGTGCAAAAGTGTTCCTCCTTAAAATGTTTAGGTACAAATATATATACACTTAAGGTACCAATATGGACCCTTTACGTGTAAATGTGTACCTTTCGAAAAGGTACCACCCCAGAGACAGCTTGCATACCTTTTATTTCTGAGAGTGTATAAAATAACAATTGACACATGGGCCAGACGGAATCTGCAGGCATTTTTTGCTATTTCTTTGCAGAATTGTGTTAAAGATCCAGATTTATGTGGAATTATTTTGGGAGTATCATAACTAAAACCTTAATATATGAAATAAAAAGTAATACCTTTTAAACTTTTATTTAATGTTTACAATGCAAATCCAATTAGATGCACTTTATTTGGTAAACAAAGCAAGTCTCTCATATAATATATCTACTAAACAACAGAAAAGATTACTTTACAAACTGTATTGTAAATAAATTGTAAGTAAATAAATAATATTACTGTAATTTAAAAACTGAATAAAATATAAATATACACACATAATAATTTACAAACAAATAAACAGAATCAATGATGGGCTAAAAATCTGCAGAATTCTACGCACGCAGATTCCATGTGGGTCTACATACGACTTTGATGAAATATTGTCAGTTCATCATGGAACATACACTGTAAAACAATATCCATAAATTAGCAGTTTTCCGTATTTTGTGATTCATGCTTATTTATGTTTTTGAATTTCATTAAGTGACCTTGATATTTCTTCCACCAACATTTTAACTTTTATTGACATTTTTAATAGTATAAAGCAGGGGTACCCAAACTTTTTTGTATGAAGGGCCAAAAACCAAATATTATTGAGAGCTGTGGGCCAAAGATAAATAAAGTTGCCATGAGTAATTAACTAATAATTATAATATTATATTTTAAATAATATTTTAATAATATTTCAAAATAAATCGAAAACATTACTTTTAAATCATATTAACTAATGCAGTCTAACTTTTTAATTATAAATTATTGCAATAAAACATAAACAATCATTTACAAAACAGTGATGTTCAATGCTGAATACACTATTCAAGCAGAATCTGCCTTTGACTTGATTTGCTCACCAAAGTCTCTACATTGTCAGGTGACAGTATATTCACTTAAACAAAATCTGATTAATTTAAATGTTTTTATAATGGTTATTATGATTGTTATTAAATGGTTTTATAATCTGAAATATTTAATTTCAGTTAGCTTTTAACAATGAAACAAAGGGTTACATTAAATTTTAATTGACAATCTCAAAACTATCCCCATCATTCTCACTATCATCTCAGAAGGGATGGTGGGCCAAATCGAAAGTTACCATAGGCCAACTTTGACCCGCGGGCCTCTCTGCTTTAAAGTGATGTATTGTCTGGGTTGGTGTTGTATATTATGGTACAAAAATCTTGTAAATAACTTGTAATAAACTTCCAGTATATCTTCTTTTATTTTACAGACTTGTTATTATTTCTTATACATTATATTATTTCGAACCACTAAAATGTCAATAAAAGTCACTTTGTTAAACTGTAGAGTTAAATTTACAATATCAAAAGTCCACCGAGCAAAGATCAATGTCCCCCATTATGCAATTCGCAACCCTAAATAAACAGAAAACGCATGTCAACCACAAAATGCTTAAACGGTTATTTAACAAATTTACTTTGTATAGTATATTTCTTTTTCTCCACAGTAAAATCACATTTGGAGACAAACTGCTGATAAAATGCTGAGTGCCATGAGAGCCTCAACAGACATGAACATTTTAGAAGCAGTATGGGATTACCTAGACAGAGAAAAATAAATAAATCAATGAAATGTTTGTAAATCTAAATATGGATTGGTGAAGTGCTCAACGATGTCTGATGTTTTTCATAATCGGCTCCCCAGAAGACTGGAAGTATGCTTTGTGTCAATGAAGGTCACACTAGATATTGCCTTTTGCCAGAAAAACACTTTTATTTTGTGTCTGTGTGTGTGTGTGTGTGTGTGTGTGTGTGTACATATTTCCTATACCTTTGAGACCGACACATAAACATGGATGGTCATTACATCTTTTCTAAAACATCAGAGTCAGTGGTCACTCAGTGCTGTATATATATACTCTCACTGGCCACTTTATTAGGTACACCTGTCCAACTGCTCGTTACTGCAACTTTCTAATCAGCCAATCACATGGTAGCAACTCAATGCATTTAGGCATGTAGACATGGTCAAGACGATCTGCTTTAGTTGAAACCGAGCATCAGAATGGGGAAGAAAGGTGATTTAAGTGACATGGCATGGTTTTTGGTGCCAGACAGGCTGGTCTGATTATTTCATAAACTGCTGATCAACTGAGATTTTCACACACAACCATCTCTAGGGTTTACAGAAAATGGTCCAAAATTAGAAAATGTGCAGTGAGCGGCAGTTCTGTGGGCGCAAATGCCTTGTTGATGCCGAGAATGTCCGAGGAGAATGGCCAGACTGGTTCTAGCTGATAGAGAGGCAACAGTATCTCAAATAAACACTCGTTATAACCGAGGTATGCAGAAGAGCATCTCTGAACGCACAACACATTCGACCTTGAGTTGGGTGGGCTACAGCAGCACAGTTCCACAACAGGTGCCACTCCTTTCAGCTAAAAACAGGAAACTGAGGCTACAGTTCACACAGGTTCACCAAAATTGGACAATAGAAGATTGGAAAAAAGTTGCATGGTCTGACGAGTATCGATTTCTGGTGCGACATTCGGATAGTAGGGTCAGAATTTGGTGTCAACAACATAAAAGCGTGGATCCATCCTGTCTTGTATTAACGGTTTTGGCTGGGGGTGGTGATGTAAAGGTGCGGGGAATATTTTCTTGCAACACATTGGGCACATAAGTACTAATTGAGCATCGTGTCAATGCCACAGCCTATCTGAGTATTGTTGCTGACCATGTTCATTCCTTTATGATCACAGTGTACCCATCTTCTGATGGCTACTTCCAGCAGGATAATGCGCCGTGTCATAAAGCGTGAATCATCTCAGACTGGTTTCTTGAACATGACAATGAGTTCACTGTACTCAAATGGCCTCCACAGCGCCTTTGTGATGTGAGAACGAGAGATTTGCATCATGCATGTGCAGCCGACAAATCTGCAGCAACTGTGTGATGCTATCATGTCAATATGGACCAAAATCTCTGAGGAATATTTCCAGTACCTTGTTAAATCTATGCCACGAAGGATTAAGGCTTTTCTGAAAGCAAAAACGGGTCCAACCCGGTACTTGTAAGGTGTAACTAATAAAGTGGCCGGTGAGTGTAATTCAAAATCAGCTGACAATCTTTTAGTATTATGTTGCATGTTATGTTGCAAAAAAAATGCAGTGATATTAATATTAAAACTGTCAAGATCCTCTGCTGATATAATTTGCATAGGATGAAGCGATACAGAATAGTGTGACATTTTAGTTTGACATTAAAATCAATTTGTACAACAGTGAGAACCAAATTGAATAAATTAAGGCAAGCATTGACTGTTTTTTATATATACATATCTATTTTTTGTTTACAAAAGAAGGAACATTGAGAAGAAAAGTTAAAAAAGAAACTTTTTAAAACCTACCAGGTCATTGCAAATCCTTCATGTTTGATTTTGTTTCTTCCATCTGCACACAAAAGAAAATATTCTGAAGAACTGTTTTCCCCCTTCAAAATAACTCCTATTTGTCTTCCACAGAAGAGAGAAAGTCATGCATGTTTGAAGACTCAAAAGTGAATTTTCATTTTTGGATGAGTGATCCCTTCAGGTTTCGAATGACACGTGTGAAATGCAGAAAATGCTTATTTCCCTAAAACCGATTAGGAAAGCATCCCTTATTCCCCTCTTCTGACATTAGCAACCCTTTCTGTTTCTCTTTTTCTCTTCCTCACCATGTTTATCACTCTAATAACTATAAATACTTTTAAAAAAAGAATGAAGGATCAGCCAGTTACTGCAATCTGACAGCATGTCACAAAATCAGATTCCTCGAAATACTTAAAGTCTGACTTTAATGCAAGTAATTTCAAAAAGAAACACACAATGAATGCTAACTGCAGGCGTGTTGATGTATTTATGTTAATTCTACCTGTGTGTGACGGAAAGGGCAAAACTGTATTACAGGTAATCATGCCAGTATCGGCTGTGTATTGCTGAAGTGTTTGCTTTAAGCATCTTAATGGATTGTGAGTGTGTTTGTGTGTGTGTGTGTGCAAAGACTTCTTGACCTACATGAAATCAGCGCACATTTCCATTTATTCATCCTGCTGTACGCATCCCTTTTGATCCTGCGCGGATCATGTTTCTCATCACAGCCTGCTTGTGTGTGTGTGAACATGTGTGGGTGTTACGTTTTGGCACTGGATGTAATTTGCATGTCAAAGAGGAGACCTAGATGGGGTGAATGTAGGTCTGTTATCATCCTTATATTTCTGATAGATGTTTGGTATCGATTGATATGGCGTAGCAGAATCGATAGTTGGAGAACGTTGTATGAGTTGATTATCAAAGCAGTATGGAGAGGTTGGGTTAAATGAGCCACCTTTCAAGATCTCCTCACAAAGAAGATCTTTTATCGAGTGTATTTGAAGTCCAAAACTATTTGCAAAATCCATTTGTGTTCTGGGGAGTTTATTGGACTGGAACTTTCTCATAAAAGCATAGGCACATTAGCAAACACACTGACCTCAAGACAAAACTGAACAATTCAATCACATTTATTTACCTACTGCAGCGCTTGACATAATAAAGATTGTTTTAGAGAAGTTTCAGTAATAAACTATTATCTGCTAAATATATTGAATGGAAGCCAGCTAGAAAGATAATTAACTTCATTTCTTGTGATTTTTATATCTCACAGTTGCAGCTTTATTTCTCATATTTTTTTTGTGACTTGTTTTTTAACACTTCATTTATTTATTTTTTTCACTACGATTGCAACTAACTTCAAAAGTTTTATATGCAGAATACACACAGTGGGCACCTTGATGTCAAAACAACATTAAATACCATAAAGCATAATGTTAAAAAGAGGTAAAAAATATGCAAATTGATTTGATGTCAAAACCTTGATGTCCATTTGGCATCCGCACATTGACGGCTTTTTGACCAGCAAAATAACAGAACATTCATTCATTCATTTTCCTTCGGCTTAGTCCCTTTATTTTTCTGGGGTTGCCACAGCGGAATGAACCGGCAACTTATCCAGCATATGTTTTACACAGTGGATGCCCTTGCAGCTGCAACCCAGTACAGGAAAACATCCATAAACACTCATTCACACTCATACACTGCAGCCAATTTAGTTTATTCAATTCACCTATAGCGCATGTCTTTGGACTATGGGGGAAACCGGAGCACCCGGAGGAAATCCGCGCCAACACAGTGAGAACATGCAAACTCCACACAGAAAGAGAGGGGTCTGGATGCAGATCTGGTGCAGTGCAATCCATGCTGCATCCAATGCTTTTTAATGGGTTCACCTAAGCCCACCCCTAACACTACCCCTAAGAGTGACGTCACTCGCTCCATTGAGTGCATTGTGTCTGATACTGCATCACAGAGTGATGCAATCTCAGCTTGCATCATAAAGACTGCATCCAGATACTATTGCACAGAAATGCCAACTGATCCAGCTGGGACTCGAACCAGCGGCCTTCTTGCTGTGAGGCACCAATGCTAACCACTGAGCCACGGTGTCACCAATAACAAAACAAAAAAGTACTATTATATAAGAAGTGTTTTATTCATATGAAAGCTCCAATTCCAAATGGCAAATTTACACTGGATTTCGTATTGATGCAATGTAAACTACCTTGATCTCAAAACTACATCAAATTGACATCAAGAAAATAATGCTAATCAATTTGATGGCAAAACCTTGACGTTCATTTGACATCCACACAATGATGCCCTTTTAACCATCAAAATAACAACAAAAAAGTAATATAATATAAGAAAACGTCATTCATATAAAAACTTCAATTCCAAATGACTGATTTACACTGGATTTTGTATCGCTTCAATGTAAACTATCTTGAAGTCAAAACTACATCAAATTGTTTAGCATTGTTTTTGCCATCAATTTGATGTCAAAACCTTGACATCCATTTGACATCCACACATTGACACCATTTTGACCACTAAAACAACAACACAAAAAGTAATATAGTATACGAAATGTTTTACTCATAGGTAAGCCTCAATTCCAAATGACAAATACACTGGATTTTCTATCCCTACAATGTAAACTACTTTGATGTCAAAACGACATAAAATTGACATCTAACACTGGCATCAAAAAACACATGAAAAATTGATTACAGAATTGTCCCGTAATCAAATTTTAATGTGTTTTCTTGAGTCCAATGTTAGATGTCAAGTTGATGTCATCAAAGTAGTCAATTGACATTAAACTGATTTGCATTTTTGACATTTTTTTATGTTGTTTTGAAATCAAGGTGCCAGCTTGGAATGACACAAAATAATCATGCTTAAGGTTAAAAGTATTCTTTCAAAGTTTCTGTTTATGAAATAATCCAGAAGAAATGTATATAATTGACAGATAAAGCACAGAATAATTTGATGAAACTGTCATTTGTTGAAATGTACTCTAAAAATTATTCATAAATTAGCAGATTTCCGTATTTTGTGATTCATGTTTTTTATTTTTCATTTATGCTGTTGAATTGCATTCAGGGGGGTAACGCAGTGGCGCAGTAGGTAGTGCTGTCGCCTCACATCAAGAAAGTCACTGGTTCGAGCCTCGGCTGGGTCAGTTGGCGTTTCTGTGAGGAGTTTGCATGTTCTCCCTGCGTTCGCATGGGTTTCCTCGGGGTGCTCCGGTTTCCCCCACAGTCCAAAAACATGCGCTACAGGGGAATTGGGAAGACTAAATTGTCCGTAGTGTATGAGTGTGTATGGATGTTTCCCAGAGATGGGTAGGGGCTGTAAGGGCATCCGCTGCATAAAACATGTGCTGGATAAATTTGCGGTTCATTCCGCTGTGGCGATTATTAAAGGGACTAAGCCGAAAACAAAATGAATGAATGAATGAATTGCATTCAGGGGCCTTTATCTTTCTTCCAAAAACGTTCAACCTTGAAAAGTTTAATAAAAAAGTGACTTTCATTAACATTTTTAATAGTTTAAAGTAATATATAGTCTGGGTTAATGTTGTATATTACAGTACAAAAACTTTGTAATAAGCTGCAGGTACATTTTCTGTTATTTTACCGACTTATGTCTCTATTTAATAACCTATACCCAATATTATTTCAAACTACTTCAGTTTCAAAAAGCTTCAAAAGTCGACAGAGCAGAAATCAAGGTCCCCTAATGCAATTCACAACCGTAAATAAACCAAAAACAATTGTGAACAAATAATACGGAAGCTGTTAATTAACAGATATTTTTTACAGTGAAGTAGTAAAATGTATTATTTAAATATTTCCCAATTATTAATATCTACTGATTGATTAAATGCAGACTAGCTGAGATTCTTTCAAATATATTTAGAAAATATATGCCAACTCCAAACTTCTGAACAGCTGAGTTGCGTATCTACATGACTGCAAATTCCATGAATTTGATCCATATAGAACCTTAAATTCACTCTACTCAAGAAATGAGGCTTATCGGTGAGATGTAGAACAAAATTGATCTTTTTTTTCTTGACCTTTGTTGATGCTGAATTATCATCACATCTTTTGTGAAAGCGTGTCAAGCTCTTGACTTATTTGGGTCATATACTCTGACATGCAGATATCTGGGTTGGAATTCTCGCATGAAACTCGACTCTCAAAAGGAGAAGACTTCACAAAACCCTCAAACACAACTCAAATACCAAATACCACATTACATTTTCCTCATGACTGACCACAAGCAGAGATTCAGACACACACTCGCCCTCACCCGGTCTCTGAGGGACAGCTAAATTTTTAATAAGGCTTTTGGAGTGAAAACAATCCTCCTGTCAACCAGCACTCTCTGTCCCATCTCATCCTGTCACTTCAGTGTCAGTCCTACACACACACACAGATATCCATGTGTAGGCTACAGATGAAAAGGTCTTCCGGGCCACAGACACACACCAGAGAGTTGCTCTGAAAGCAGCCAGACGTCCAGACACACACATAACCACACGCAGGGCTAATCGACAGACCGACGCCACATATGGCCATCAGATATTAAGATGTGAGAACAGACATCTTTTGTTATCTCCCAAAACTCAATTTTCTGTTGTTTTCTGTCTGTTTTCTGCGGGGGGAAAGGGAAGCAGGATTGGAGAACTGAGGCTATTTCCCTCTGATGTTTCCAGATTTGAGATTCTGACATGGTGAAACTTAGTTAGAACTCGGTAGATGATTTGGTTTAAAGGCTCTGTCACTGTTCCTTGTCCATCACGCACCTAATGAGGGAATCTGATACCCGTTGTTTTCCAGACTTGCCATGGCTGATCTAAATATGGCATCCTGAAATGTGAAATCTCAATCCCAAAAGCATGCTATCCGATCGAGACTTTTATAAACTCGCACATGGATAACTTCATCAGACTGTGATACGCAATGTTGGATTGGTTCCTGCATCAACACTTTGATGAAAATAATTCACATCGACTAGACATTGAGGGTAGTGAGTTCAAAAAGTTCACATTACGGACTTTGAAATTAGATTTGCTAACTGGAATGTTGTTATGAATGGCGGTCATCCAGGACTACTACTATTACACACTTACAAGATAAACTAAGCCCACAAAATGTAAAGCGATAGTTAGCTAACATAATAACAATTCTGTCATCATTTACTTACCCTCAAGGTGTCTCCCAAACTTGTATGAGTTAGGTTCTTTCTTCTATTGAATCCAGAAGATGTTTTGACACATTTGGGTAATCAAATAACAGTGGGTCCTTGTACAAATAATATATTGAAATTAAATTAATAATATGATAATGTTACGACCTTTGTGAAGTCTAGGAGTTTTGTTTAAAAGGTGTAACAAAGAGGAATATAATTTGGTCAATTATATTGAATTGGAAACAATAAAAATAAACGTGGAGAACACACTTCAATCCTCTGCCCCAGAGTGAAGAGTCACCACAAGGTTTTGAAAAAATGAACGTTAGAATTTATTTAATAGAAATATACTGTATGAACTATAACAGAAACTGGATGTCAAACGGAGTGAGTATAGCCTAAAACAACAAACCGAAAGCAGCTAACTAAGTTAAATCTTCAACACAGGTTTTATAAACGTGCTTCAATCCATTTTTTGTGAGTCCGCAAAAGAGTACTTCAACATACTTTTGACAAATAAAATAAAATGATTGCTATGGGGCAGTTTGACGCCAACAAGTTTTGTCCCTTTTCACACTAATGACATTTACAGGGACATATTTTTAAAGATGAGCGACATGGTGGCTCAGTGCTGAACTGAATAAACTAAATTGGCCGTAGTGTATGAGTGTGTGTGTGAATGAGTGTGTATAGATGTTTGCCAGTACTGGGTTGCAGCGGAAGGGGCATCCGCTTTGTAAAACACATGCTGGAATTGTTGGCGGTTCATTCGGCTGTGGTGACCCATAATTAATAGAGACTAAGCCAAAGGAAAATGAATGAATGAATTTTCAAAGATTATTTCTGTCCAGGGGCGTCACAGTGGCGCAGTGGGTTGCACAATCGCCTCACAGCAAGAAGGTCGCTGATTCGAGCCCCAGCTGGGTCAGTTGGCATTTCTGTGTGGAGTTTGCATGTTCTCCCCGTGTTCGTGTGGGTTTCCTCTGGGTGCTCCGGTTTCCCCCAAAGTCCAAAGACATGCGCTATAAGTGAATTGAGTAAGCTAAATTGGCTGTATTGAATGTGTGTGAAAGAGTGTGTATTGGTGTTTCCCAGTGTTGGGATGCGGCTGGAAGGGCATCTGCTGCATAAAACATATGCTGGATTAGTTAGCGGTTCATTCTGCTGTGGCGACCATTGATAAATGAGATATGTATGAGGGTGTGTAAATGTGAGCATGTATGGGTGTTTCCCAGTACTGAGTTGTGGCTGAAAGGGCATCCGCTGCATAAAACATATGCTGGATTAGTTAGCGGTTCATTCTGCTGTGGCGACCATTGATAAATGAGATATGTATGAGGGTGTGTAAATGTGAGCATGTATGGGTGTTTCCCAGTACTGAGTTGTGGCTGAAAGGGCATCCGCTGCATAAAACATATGCTGGATTAGTTAGCGGTTCATTCTGCTGTGGCGACCATTGATAAATAAGGAACTAAGCCCAAGAAAAATGAATAAATGAATAATATGGGTGAAATCAGTGGAAATAAGTCTTTCAGCCTGCTTTTTTTTTTGAGTCCACAAAAGCGTACTTCGACATGATTGCTATAGGGAGAAGTATGACGCCAACCAGTTTTGTCTCTATTCACACTAATATTATATTGGTATATACCAGTATATTATAATATTCACACTGATATTTACAGGGACATATTTTCAAAGATTATTTTCATGCAGCTCTTTGCAAAATACCAAATAAAACCACATAAACTAATGTCTTCTATGTTTTTTTTTAATCTTATAATATCTGATAATATTTTTTCTTCTGGAGAAAGTCTTATTTGTTTTTTTTTCAGCTAGAATAAAAGCATTTTTTTTTTATTTTGTAAACCCATTTTAAGGTCAAAATTATTAGCCCCTTAAAGCTTTTTTTTATATATATAGTCTACAGAACAAACCATCATTATACAATAAGTTGCCTAATTACCCTAACCTGCCTAGTTAACCTATTTAACCTAGTTAAGCCTTTAAATGTTGCTTTAAGCTGTATAGAAGTGTCTTGAAAAATCAGAGAAGGGTATTGACCTTATTCTGCAATGCGGAAATGTGCATGTTTTTGCTATTGTTTTTAGAACTTCCGATTCAGTTGCCTTTAGGAGAAATGACTAGGAATAATAAACTGTAGAATAGAAAAATGATCCAACTACTTGCTCTACAAACAAGTGTGTCCATGACTATATATTAAAAAATATCAGTTTGCAACATTGAGCAGCATGACGAGTTGTTTTTAAACATTTACACATCAATGAAAGTGAATGAGACTCTAAGTCTGAAGCCAAAAAAGATTTCAATGGCTGAGCCCGTTCATACATGAGGAATAAGGTCAATAAAAATAAGTCCGAGCCAGCTCTAAATGGGCTGGTCAACTCCAACTGGGTGGGACTTGAGCTCCAAATGAACTGTACAAACCTCCTGGAGTTTTATTTTATTTTATGTCTCGTACATGACAGGGAGACCCAACTATTGTTTTATGAATGTCTACACCCACCCCAACTCTATACCCAACCTCACAGTAACCTGTTGTGTTTTATGGACATCTACACCTACCTTAAACCTAAACCCAACCTCACAGTAACCTGTTGTGTTTTATGAACGTCTACACATACCTCAAACCTAAACCCAACCTCACAGTAACCTGTTGTGTTTTATGAACGTCTACACCTACCTCAAACCTAAACCCAACCTCACAGTAACCTGTTGTGTTTTATGAACGTCTACACCTACCTAAAACCTAAACCCAACCTCACAGTAACCTGTTGGGTTTTATGAACGTCTACACCTACCTCAAACCTAAACCCAACCTCACAGTAACCTGTTGGGTTTTATGAACGTCTACACCTACCTCAAACCTAAACCCAACCTCACAGTAACCTGTTCTGTTTAATGAACGTCTACACCTACCTTAAACCTAAACCCAACCTCACAGTAACCTGTTGTTTTATGAACGTCTATACATACCTCAAACCTAAACCCAACATCACAGTAACTTGTGATTTATTAATGTCTACTACAACTACACCAACCTTAAACCCAATCTACTTGCAGTGTAATCCCTCCCACTTGGAAGTCTCTGGGCTGCAGCGATACCTACTTGCAAAATCGGGTTTAAAATCTTCAGCTGTGTGATCAGCCTAAAGAGTATTCAGAATCAGATTGTCAAATTATTCAAAAATAATGCACACCTAAGGTGGTAATGTAGCCATGATGGATGTTTTTTATTTTCTGGTAATTTAATATGTCAGTTATTCCACTATTATCACCATATCTATAAAGACAGATGTTTTAGTTCAAGACATTTCTCTTGTTTTGTGCATAAAATGCCCTTGTGTGTGCAGTAGGACTACTTTCTTATACATCACATCCTAAGCCTGCATTGTCAATTCCAAAATGTTATTTTAGAAGTTATTTTAGAGTCTTGTTTCTTGAGAATTACAAGTCTTTCAATGGCTCAGCAGTGGTAGTTAAATAAGTATAAAATGTAGTTTAGTTCAGTGATTCCTAAAGTTGGGGTTGGGGCCCCCTGAGGAGTCACGGGTCAATAACAGCTGGTCAATTGGTGTTTTCCAAATGTCAAATAGATTCTATAAAACTATTAGAATTACCATATTTTATCCATAACCCACAGAAGACACTAATAGTAGTTCATAGTTACATAAAACAGCAACAACATGCAAATAAAAAGCCATCAACTTTCAGCGTCAGATGCAGCAGATTGATTTTATAGCACCAGGTTAAACTTTCTGACACCTTTATGCCAATCAAATACATTAAAAATTAATACAGGCCACAACTGGACATTGAGGATGATCTCCGAGTGGTGGTCTCCAAAATTAAACCAAGAAAAGACTTGTGCTGTAAACATTGTGCCCATCAGTCTCATTAGATGAGCTTAATATTAAATTAAACAAATTAATAAATGACTATTAAAATTACATGGTTGTTAGACTGTTTCACTTTTTTACGTTGTTAATATGCTCATGTTTACATAGGCCTATTGTCGTGTGTGCAACGTTTGTATATTTACAGGATGTTGGGGGTCGCGAGTCACTGGCATTGTTATTTTGGGCATCGCTGGCTGAAAAGTTTGGTATAAATAAATAAATAAATAAATAAATAAATAAATAAATAAATAAATAAATAAATAAACAAACAAACATTTTTCGCTTGTTGTGTAATATGTTAATTCAATTGGTCAGTGTCTTTGGATTTCTTTGGACCTACTTTAGCTGTGTGTACTTTACCAGCACACTTTAGAATGTTCATCAGACCGCATCAAGCATTCTAGTATCCAAATTTGTAGCTACTGAAGGGTGGGCTTTGATTATTGCCTGAACCATCCCTTTGCAAAAACACCCAAAACAAACAATTTAAAACAAAACGCAGGTCAATTCGGTAGCGGTGCATGCTGGGTATACCTGGCAGCACTTCAGTATACTTAACAACTTTTCTGAACAGATGATAATTGTAAGTAAACAAGCAGTATTAACACAGTTGCATGAATTACACTGCCAAAAAAAGGAGTTTGAGCTTGGCAAATTTGAAGATGATCCTACAGTGAACGAGCCGCCACATGTTTATATTTTCTCGACAAATCTTTAATTGCACATTTTCACACAGGTAATGGAATAAATTACCTTTTCTGATTCTCAAAACATCACCTTTTTTTCTAAATCAGCTTTGCGGGAGCGACAAACAGAGAAAGAGAGAGAAAGCGCGCTTGGGTGCCAATCATAATGGCAGCTCTCCTCATGCTGCTGAGGTATGCTCACATTATAATACAGGAGGGGAGATAATCTGATTCTCATATTCAAATCACTGTTTGTCCGTAAATCTTGAAATATTCATGAAAACTCAAATCTATTCAATCCCTCCGGCACCCTTGTGGGAATTAAAGCATAAAGTCGAGTGAGTGCGCCAGTGGCTCGCCAGAACTTGATTTAGAAAATCTCTTTTTGGAAGCGATTCGTGTTTACACTTCACTGGTGTTAAGATTCTTTCTGGCACGGCATCGTTTCAGACACTCCTTCAAATGTGGCTTTCTTGAGGGGACACTAAACACAGCCATCGGTCTTATATGTGGCATGCGGGTGCAGTGCTGTTGGCATGCGCAAGGGGGCGCTCCGACTGTTCCTTCTGTTTGCCACAGTGGATCCTACATTATTCCGCTCAGCTGAAAAGCGTGACATTTTGGTTGCTGGGAGCTGGAGAGCAGGTATAAACCAACAGTTTGATAGAGTATCGTTTACATCAGCAGAGGGGTAAACGCATGGATACAATGCACTAAGGCAAACAAGGCTTATTCAAAATACATCCGTGCTTTATTTTTCTTTTCCAAATGCTGTCATAAATGATAATTACTTACATAATAAGTATATGTCCGTGTATAATAGCTATTTGCAATGTTCAATTTCTATATAATTATATGGATTGGATATGTCACCACCCACAATTTACATGTTTTCAAACTGACAGCTGAATGCCAGGCGCTTTTTGTTGTTGTGACAGGCAATGGGTTTTGAATACAAAACATCCATCTAATAGCTTTCAGATATTGCCTGGGGATAACGATATTCTGATTGAATATAGCTCCTTTTTTCCTTACATTACAATAGACATTACATTATTTATGGTCGGAATGCAATCACATAACACTCTCAGACTGATTTAAAAGCATTCAGGATAATCCTTTGCATATGCTTGGCACCAAATGATAAAAAAGCAAACAAAATGAATGTGATGTCCATTAGAATGGACACTGAGTCTACACGGGTTAATTGCGTAATCCGGCGAGCACAACTGCATCTTATTTAATTACGTCGCTGATATACAAGTCCTAGACATTTCCGCGGATTTCTTGTTTATGTGCACTTGCTATGAGGAATTCCATGCGCGTGACTGACAGATTCGTTTTGGCAGCTAGGAGGCGCATGTGGCTCGCGCTTGGGAACCAAACCTGAGAAAGATCCAAAGACAACACGTTGAAAGATGAAGAGGGTTGAAAAGTCTGCTTGGTTTGAGTGTGCAGTCTTCTGCTCTATAAGTAATACATAAATATTAATTTTAATTATTGTTAGTGGAGAAAGAAATGCGTTGTTTGTTATTATAAAAATATATTTTAATTATTTATTTATTTGTTTTTACTTTTTTACTATTAAAATCAAATCAAATTATTGTTATTCTCACATCACCTCGATTCAACAATGAAGTGTTGTAGTTAAACGCAAGGTCTACAACGTCGTAAATGCTTACAGGTTATACAAACATTAATGTGTGGAATTTTGTACATCCAAATAAATTATATGCATCATTTACACTTTAATTCACCAAAGCGTTACGCATACTCCTACTTGGATGTGCACAAATTTATTTATTTTTTCTCCCCACAAGTTGATCACTCTCTCTTCTCTCTGACTCATACGAACTCATCAGCCATTCAATCCTTATGACCAGAAATCCCGCAGCTCTGACCAGGGGCGTGTCTATTGGCGAATGAGACGCTTGACTGAAGTAGCGCTCAGCCAATTAATCCGTAGCTGTGCTGGTGCCTGGTGCTCCCATTGGTTGGCGAGGGGAGGGTGCTGCGGGAAAACCGAACAGCTAAGCGCTGATGCTTCAGTACTGTGCCAGCGGACCCCGCAGGAGCGCACCAGATATACTGGGACCTTTCAGATATCAGAGACTGTAGCTCTAATATAAAATGCATTTGTTGCATTAACTCTGTGGATTACGGTCTTGTGCTTTATCACACGCCAACTGATATCTATTTCTAGCAGTGTCAGTTTAATGTTCACTTGTGCCAGAAATTCGCTGCGAGTCTAAAGCTTGTTCGTGGAGGGAATCGCCTTGGGAAATCGGTCCTGTGTAAAGCAGCACGCAGACAGCATGGTTTTTGGCTGACAGCCCCGTTTAAGGAAAAATATTGCCCTACAACCAAAGCCTTACGCACGTCTGCGCCTTACCTTGGAAAAGAGGGTGATGGTTTTGCTGCGTTCTCCGCGGAGATAAAATATTCCAAGTGTCCTTTCCGGAGTGGAGATGTTTGTGTTTTTGCTCCTGCTGTGTCTCGCGGATGGGGTAGTTTCGCAGATACGTTACTCTGTGCCCGAGGAAGCGGAGCATGGCACGTTCGTGGGGAATATCGCAGAGGATTTGGGACTGGACCTTACAAAACTTTCATCCCGCCGCTTTCAGGTGGTGCCCAGCTCGCGGACGCCGTACCTGGAAGTAAACTTGGAGAACGGAGTGCTTTTCGTGAACGAGAAAATCGACCGGGAGCGCATCTGCAAGCAGAGCGCCAGCTGTTTGCTTCACCTGGAGGTGTTCCTGGAGAATCCACTCGAGCTGTTTCGCGTGGAGATCGAGGTGGTGGACATCAACGACAACCCGCCGAGCTTTCCAGAGACGGACTTCACCGTGGAAATATCCGAGAGCGCGACCCCTGGTACGCGTTTCCCTTTGGAGAGCGCGTTCGATCCGGATGTCGGTAGTAACGCATTGCGCACTTACGACATCACCACCAACAACTATTTCTACTTAGATGTGCAAACGCAGACTGACGGCAACAAATTCGCAGAGCTGGTTTTGGAAAAGCCACTTGACCGGGAACAACAGGCGATGCACCGTTACGTGCTCACGGCCGTGGACGGTGGTCAGCCTCCCCGGACAGGTACAGCGCTGCTTGTGGTCAGGGTGCTCGACTCCAACGACAACGTCCCCGTGTTTGATCAGCCGGTGTACTCTGTCAACCTGGCCGAGAACGCGCCCGTGGGCACGCTCGTCATCCAGCTGAACGCGACCGACTCAGACGAGGGCCCCAACGGAGAGGTCATTTACTCGTTTAGCAACCACATCTCGAGCAGGGTCAAGGAACTGTTCGATATCGACGCCCGAACGGGCCGTATAGAGGTCAGAGGTGAGGTGGACTTTGAGGAGAGCGGCCTCTATCAGATTTACGTGCAAGCAAAAGACATGGGACCTAACGCCGTGCCCGCGCACTGTAAAGTTTTGGTCAAAGTGACGGACGTGAACGACAATGCACCGGAGATCATCTTCAGCACCGTCACCGAGTCGGTGAGCGAGAACGCGGCCACGGGCACCGTCATCGCGCTCCTCAGCGTCACCGACAAAGACTCCGAAGACAACGGCCAGACGCATGTGGAGATTCTCGGAGATGTTCCTTTCAAGCTCAAAACCTCTTTCAGAAACTATTACACCATTGTGACCGACGGTCCTCTCAACCGAGAGACAGTGGAGGCGTACACTGTCACCGTGGTGGCGAGAGATAAAGGGATTCCATCTCTGGCGACCAGCAAATCAATCAAAGTGCACGTGTCTGACGAGAACGACAACGCGCCCACGTTTACGCAGCCTGTTTATGATGTGTACGTGACTGAAAACAACGTCCCCGGTGCTTACATCTACGCTGTCAGTGCTGTCGACCCTGATGTCGGACAGAATGCTTATATAACTTACTCCATAGTGGAGTGTGAAATCCAGGGTATGTCTGTGGTCACGTATGTGTCCATCAACTCAGAAAATGGGTATCTGTACGCCCTCAGATCGTTTGATTACGAGCAACTTAAAGACTTCAGTTTCATGGTGCAAGCAAGAGACTCGGGCAGCCCCGAGCTGTGGTCTAACGCCACGGTAAACGTCATTATAGTGGATCAGAACGATAACGCGCCGTCTGTGATTGCGCCTGTTGGAAAAAATGGCACTGCGCGGGAGCCTCTGCCGCGCTCTGCTGAACCAGGCTACTTAGTTACGCGCATTGTCGCCATGGATGCGGATGATGGAGAGAACGCGCGCTTGTCATACAGCATACAGAGAGGCAACGAGAATGGGATGTTCAGAATGGACTGGCGCACAGGGGAGTTGCGCACAGCCCGCCGGGTGTCAGTCAAACGGGACCCGCAGCAGCTGTACGAGCTGCTGATTGAAGTGAGGGATCACGGGCAGCCTCCCATGTCGTGCAGCGCGGTGGTGCAGGTTACACTCGTGGACAGTCTCGTAGAGGGCCACAGTGGAGAGCGCGGCACTGCCAAGGCCAAAGACGCGTCCCTGGATCTGACGCTCATCCTCATCATCGCGCTCGGCTCTGTTTCCTTCATCTTCCTCCTAGCTATGATCGTGCTGGCCGTGCGCTGTCAGAAGGACAAAAAGCTCAACATCTACAGCACCTGTCTGGCGAGCGACTGCTGCTGCCTGGTGGGCTGCGGATCGTGCGGGTCAGGCGGCTGCTGTGGTCGCCAGGCCAGGGCCGCACGGAAAAAGAAGAAGCTAAGCAAATCTGACATAATGCTGGTTCAGAGCACCAACACGGCCAACGTGAGCGTGGCGAGCGCTGCGCAGGTGCCCGTAGAGGAGTCAGGGAGCTTCGGCTCGCTCCATCAAAGTCAGAACTACTGTTATCAGGTCTGTTTAACTCCAGAATCGGCGAAAACGGACCTCATGTTCCTGAAGGCCTGCAGCCCGTCGCGCAGTAATGACACTGATCACAACCCGTGCGGAGCCATAGTGACCGGTTATACGGACCAACAGCAGCCGGACATCATATCCAACGGCAGCCTCCTCTCCAGTGAGGTATGAGCGCTTATAAAACTTACTCAAAGTATAGTTACCAACCAAACAACTCGTTTAAAAGAGGTCATGGAGTTTGTGTGTGTGTTTTATTTGTTTGTCTTTTGTTAATGACACTCAGAAAGCACTTCTCAGTTTTCTTTTCAGATTGTAATTATTAATCCGCCTTTGCATTATGTGGTTTTGCTAATCCTCACGATAATTAGAATTATTTTAAATCAAATATACATTTAGTGAATTAAAACAAAATCTTCAGGATAATGATTTCTGTTTATAAGTTCATAACTAGTTGCTTCCACTTGAACAACATCGATCTGTTTCACTTATTTCTAATTATTATCAGTCATTGCTATTATCATCTTCATCATTTTCTACATGGCCTATAGTGTGGAATTACCCATGTTGGAGTGTAAACATAGTGAGTCACTGAACTGATAGATTTGCATGTTTGTGAAAAGCTCTCGGGGTTATAGGCCATTAGATATGCCAGTCACGGTGTTGCAGAGCCCCACAAGAACAAAGATCCGTCTATAGTTGAATTCTGCTGAATAGCAGCAGAGCCTAATGATTTTGCCTATCCATAAAGTCCCTGCACTGCCCTCAGTGAGTGAATTCTGACCTGTGTTTCTTATTTATTTTTGACCTTACTATCTATTTTTTTAGTAGTATGATTTCTTGGATTAATAATGGTTGGGCCTGTTTTAAATCTTCACCTCTATTGCAGACAAAACACCAGAGAGCAGAACTCAGTTATTTGGTAGACCGACCAAGACGTGTTAACAGGTAAGCACTTAACGTAATTAACTCTAAACTTACTTTCCACTATAAAACAAAATAAAATCTGGAATTCCTTTCATAAATCCTCATCTAAACACACTTTGGATCACAAAACCTGACACTGAATTTTACAATTGAGATTTATACATCACCTGAATAAATAAGCTTTAGTACATTATGTATAATTTGTTAGGATAAGACAACACTTGACCAAGATACAAATACTTGAAATCCTGGAATATGAGCATTTAAAAAATCTATATTGAGACAATCACCTTCAAAAAGTCATAAATTAAGCTCTTAACAGTTCACATTGCTATTCAAAAAATGAATTTTTCTATGTTTGCATTAGAAAATGTATAAAATACCTTCATGTGACATGAACTTTACTTAGTATTCTAACAATTGTTGGCATAAAGAAAAATAGATATCTTTGGCTATTACTAAAGATATACCCATGCAACGCAAGACTGGTTTTGTGCTTCAGAGTCCCATATGAGCCACACACACACACATATATATATATATATATATATATATATATATATATATATATATATATATATATATATATATATATATATATATATATATATATATACACACTATCTATATATATATATATATATATATATATATATATATATATATATATATATATATATATATATATATATATACATATATACACACTATCGATCAAAAGTTTGGGGTCGGTTTTTCATGTTCATCAAGGCGGCATTTATTAAATGCAAAAAACATTATTTATTACATATTGTATGTAGTTTTGAATATGTAATTATTAGTCCAGTCATTATTGCTTTTATTACTATTAATAATATTATTAATAATAACAATAACAATAATAAATAATATTAGAGCAATTTCTGAAGGATCTTGTGACGAAGCTGAAAATCATCTTTAAAAACAATGAAATAAATTATTAAATTAAATTATAAACTACTTTTGAACAGTTATTTTATAGTGCAATAACACTTCACAATTTTTACTGTATTTTTGATTAAATAAATGCAGCCTTGGTGAGCAGGATAACCTTATATTAAAGCATTTAAAAATCCTACTGACCCCATACTTTTATATATAATAGTATATAAATATATACTGAATGTAGTCATTGAGACATTTCAATAAAGCAGTGGTTATGTAAGAGTGGTATGGTGTGGCAGCAAACTCAAACCCTCTCTTCTCTTTCAGCTCTGCATTTCAGGAGGCAGATATCGTAAGCTCGAAAGACAGCGGTCATGGAGACAGTGAACAGGGAGACAGCGACCATGACGCCATGCATCGCGGACATTCCTCTGGTATGTTACACAAAACTCAATTCCCTCTCGTTTTGTTACTGACTAACAGCAGAGCTTTTGAGCTTGTTGATTAAATTGCCCAGAACGACACGTTGAATGAATTCGAAATAGTTTGGCTGTTTTTTCATCCACACGAAATCAGAGCTCCTGATCAAGGCACGGTATGGCTTTAGATTCCCAGCAGAAATATTTAAGCCTCTGGGTATGTATGCGTGCGCACGCTTATAATCCAATTGTTTATGAATGCCTCCTGATAATAAGGATTTGGTTTAGTGGTACTATCTCCCTTTCACCCTCAGTCTCCAAAAGACATGATGGAATTTAGATCAGTCTGTCATCGGCTCTGTGGGAACGGGACCAAATAGGTTGAGCGGCAGCAAACAAACAAGCGATTCATTGACCGCTTGCGACCCCCCCCCCCCACACACACATTTCTCCTCTCCACCCTAATCCCTCAGCCCACATTCCACTGGCGGAGGACAAACTCCTCCACACCTTCAGAAGACCACATGTGGAGCTTTGGAAGTGCGACAATGCAAACGGTGCTTTGCTGCTAAATGACACCTCGCTTGAAATGCACGTGAAGTTGACTGTATAATGTAATTATGACATAGTTGGACACAAATGAATACAACCAAAAAAGTTGCATCTTATTATCATTAATTTCTCTTTTGGTTGAGCATATGTCCTCTGCTGTTATTCCAGAGCACCATATGCTGTGGCTGGACGGCTTCAGCTCTCATTTAGCCTGTTTTTGTGCTCAGTTAAACATTAGATTAAAATCAAGACTTTGTTTTCTGTACAAGGTCAGCAAGCCCATCTGCCTTAGTTGTCATAGGCCATCAAAGAACACTTGTCTTTAAAGATATAACTCTATAAAGTGGAAAAAGGGAATGTTGTCCCTACTAAAATGAATTGTTTTTGCTGCATACTATCTTTTTTAATTAAGATAATTGAAAGCGCCGCCTGGTATGCAGACTTGGAGAGCGTTCAGGAGTGCGCATTGTTCATTTTAATGAGAATTCGGTGGAAACTGCCTTCATCCTTTCAAATGTATTTCAGACATTTTGTTTTTTAACCAGCTGCTGTTTTATGGGCTTTCCGAAAGAGGAAATTTGAGTCATCCGAATGCTTAATGTGTCGCGCCGTGGATGTGTCCCCATCTAGCCATCTCCACTAGATTAAAAACAGCCCCAGATAAGCATCGCTTAATTTCTCTCTAATGCATAAAATGCATCTGTAATACATAGCGGAGCACTTGAGAGCTTCTCTGATGCAATGACACACCTGAATCATTTCATTCCACTTTCATTTCTTTTATCCCGAGGATCTGCCACGTTGCAACAGAATCTCTCATTTGGGTTGCAGGTCATGTTCGGAATTCAGAAACAGCTCACTGATCAGTAATTTATTTTCAGCCTGATGCATACCAATTAGCAAATGAAGGTTATTATCAGATCTAATGCTTCTGCTCTGAAAGCAGCAGAGCACATATAGGGAGAAGGAGATGTTTCCATGGACGGTTTGGTTTACAGTCCATTGCTACATCTTTAATCTAGAATTCTTTTTATCCGTCTCGCTTTCTCTGACTTTGTCATGCACAGTGTAAAGTGCTGGGAAAAAGCAAAGCCGGGTTTCAAACAACTTCAACATGTGCAAAATACGCTGTTTGAGTGCTTTACTTTTTGATGAAAGGCTTGCTGTTTTTATGGCCTTTTTGAGCATGGAGACTTTGTTTTAACATCTGCCTCACCGTGATCTGGTTATTGGCTTTTATTCTTGAGACTGCATGTATCTAACATGGGCTGTGTGACAATGGTCTTTGTGTAAATTATATACAACTATGGGAAAAATTAAAAGGCCACTTGGAATATTGGAAATGCCTCTGATTTTACGATATATTGTTATGTGTGGGATTATTCTGTAAACTACTGATGATATTTCTTCCAATTTTAAAATAAAAATTATGTATTTGTTAAATTAATTAACTAATTTTTTAATTCATTCATGTATTTATTTATTATTATTTATTTAATTAATATTTTTTTTAAATAAAACAAATAGGAACATTTATTATTAAGCATATTAGTTCACTTTTTTATTCTTCAAATTACAATAGTTATGGGAGACGCAATAGCGCAGGAGGTAGTGCTGATGCATCACAGCAAGAAGGTCGCTGGTTCGAGCTGTGTGGAGTTTGCATGTTCTCCCTGCGTTTGTGTGGGTTTCCTCCGGGTGCTCCGGTTTCCCCCACAGTCCAAAGACATGCGGTACAGGTGAATTGGTAAGACCAAATTGTCCGTGGTGTATGAGTGTGAGTGAGTGTGTATGGATGTTTCCCAGAGATGGGTTGTGGTTGGAAGGGCATCCGCTGCGTAAAACATGTGCTGAATAAGTTGGCGGTTCATTCAGCTGTGGCGACACCGGATTAATAAAGAGACTAAGCCGAAAAGAAAATTAATGATTGAATGAATGACAATAGTTTTTGGATTAAATGTTATCAGACCGGCGCCATGGTGACACAGTGGTTAGCACTGTCACCTCACAGCAAGAAGGTCGCTGGTTCGAGCCTCGGCTGGGCCAGTTGGCATTGTTGTGTGGAGTTTGCATGTTCTCCCCATGTTGGCATGGGTTTCCTCCGGGAGCTCTGGTTTCCCCCACAATCCAAGGACATGCGCTATGGGTGAATTGGGTAAACAAAATTGGCCGTAGTGTATGAGTGTGAAAGATTGTGTATGGGTGCTCCGGTTTCCCCCACAGTCCAAAGATATGCACTATAGGTGAATTGGGTAAACAAAATTGTGTGAATGGTAGAGTGTATAGATGTTTCCCAGTTCTGGGTTGCAGCTGGAAGGGCATCCGCTGTGTAAAGCATATGCTGGAATAGTTGGTGTTTTATTCCGCTGTGGTGAGCCCTGATAAGGAACTAAGCCAAAGGAAAATGATTGAATGTTATCAGACCATAATTGAATAAAACAAATATTTATATTTTACTCAATCCCACACTTCCAGAGAAATCCAGAGAACTTTAGTTTTCAAGTGGTCTCGCATGCAGATACACTTTGCAGTATTTAAAAATATATATTAATGGTTTATTTGAACACTGATAATTAAAAAAAAGGTTTATGAAGCACCAATCAGCACAATAAAATGTATGCAGTGTTAATGAGGAAAATATATATATATATATATATAAATAACACTATTAATTTAAATAATACTGTTAATTCAAATTCAACAGTATTTGTTTTAGGAAGTAGCCTCAATAATCATGATAGATTTCTTTAGAATATATAGAAAAATATTATTGACCCCAAATTTGCAAATGACAGGTGTAGTTTTTCAAATACATACTGTAAATAATGTATTAAATATCTTTTTTGTTAAATTCTAGCCAGATTTAATTAAGCACCTGCTTTAACCAATTAAATTTAAAACTCATTTTGAATAACTGACCCATGAGTAGGCAGCAACTTCACTTGTAATGTGGTTTAATAGACAAATACCAAAATGTCCTCACCCATTTAGATGACCAAAAACCTGAAATTAATACCAGGCATAAAACTAGCACACATTCTTCAACCACAGAAGACACAGCATTACATTTTCTTGCAATATTGAACCACAAGTCAACAATATAATTACTTTTCCAGTTTTTTTTTCACTGAGAAAAAAAAACTGACACTGGATGAGAACAGAGAGCAATTAATTTCAGAAAATGTCAGGAAATATCAAGATGTCTCCCTGCGATTACACAATGAGGAAGTGTCTTATCTCACACTCTCTAAATATCAAACTCTCTCTTTCTCTCTCTCTCTCTCTCTCTCTCTCTCTCTCCTCTCTCTCTCTCTCTCTCTCTCTCTCACCTGCTTTGTATGGCAGATATATATACACACAAAAAAAAACATTTGCTCACAGTCCTCGGAATATAAAACGAGATCACTGAAAATTGTCATAGATATATGCTTTTCCAAAAAATGAAAAATCAGTCATTATTTAATGTCCATCCATTAGTTCCAAATCTGTTTTGAATATTTGTAATGGGCCACATGCTAGGTTCACACCAAATGCATCACATCAGTTGCTCTAGTTTACTCACAGGATGTTTTTCACTTCAAGCTAATTTTCCACTTGAGTTGAATTACTCAAACTTGTGTGGAAGACCTGATAGAGGTGAATTCTTAACATTCATGCTGTCTGGTGGAAATGTGTCTGTATACATGTGAGCATTGACTTTGTAAACTACTCACATGAATACACTTGGTTTTGTTTTTGGTGTGAACCCAACATATTATAATTTAATCTCAACCATTGAGGACTTCGAGGACAATACATTCACTTTATACACATATACACTTCATCTACACAGATATATTCTATATATGTAACACTGAATTGCTGGACAACGGAGTTGAGGATCTTCACGTAGTTTATTAAATGGAGTTAACTTGTTAAAAAAGGTTCGGCGGTGGATCCACGCCTCACTTTGTCTCCTTAACCAATCACCTATTTCATAAAACTTATTTAAGGCAGATTAGCTCTCTAGCACTGTTCTTCTTGTTCTTTTGAACCCACCCTCCCTCCCTCTATATCCTCGTTTTCCATTCACAATCCTATAAGTCTTTCTTCACTCGCAGGTTGAATCGAGGGGTCCAATCACTCAACCAAAATATTACAGAGACGGTACCCCCACTCTGAGTCTCTGGGCATCATTGTAGGATGCCCGATCAACCTACATACCTGTTTATTGTTTATCCTCTTCCTTCCCTTTCATTACACGGTTCTCTTACCATCCCTTTCACCCTTTCATCCCTACAATAAAGTCTAGCTAAAATGTGACATGGTAGATGCAGGTGGTTTAGAGTAGTTAAGCATGCAACGGTCAAACAGGAAGCATAAGGGTAATCCAGAATCATAGTCAAAAACAGGCCAATGGTCAGTACAGTTGGCGAAATGAACATTAAAACAAAGCAAAGGGTCAAATTCGGCTAAACAAGACAAGACAAGAAGATGCTTCATAAAGTTACAGATGAACAAGACTCAAAGTGTGTGTGAAAAAGTGGTGTATAAATAGTTTGTGTAATGAGTCCTTGATTAGCGTCCAGCTTTGTGTGTATAATGAACGGAGAACCGTACAGGTGTGTGTGAGTTGCATGATGGGAATTGTGGTTTATATGGTGACAGAATTGTAGCCTATGATGGTGCATGTTAACCAGCAATCTGCAAGCCTGGATCGCCAGTGATCGTGACATACCACATGACTGCAGCTTATCTATGTTGATGTATAATAACTTCAACTGTTAAAAGCTTTTAGTTAATAGTTAATTAAAGTTGTTAGTAACTAATAAAGTTATAGTAACTAATAACCTTAAATTTTCTGATTTTGATTGTATGCAATAATGTGAACCTTTTGTAAAGCTGCTTTGAAACAATAATTTTAATAAATTATAATGCATATGCTGCAGGCGGTGTCATTGCACAAATTTGTGAATGTCATTATTATAGATTATTATTTTAGCGAACATTCTGAAGTGAAGTAAAGATTTCTCGTTCTCACTGCTCAGGTTAATAAGGAGTAGTGAACACTGTAGGGACCATGTAATTCTGAACACAGTTCATGCATAATGCTCTCATCTACCATGCTGGTTATCTGAGAACAGTGTGGTGCAAGGACAGGAACTGAGAACCACTGCTGTAATGATTTCTTAATTATCCCTAAATGCCCTTGCGATGACAAACAGCTTTGGTTTTAGATTAAACTTGATTGATAAGTTTTAAAATATATTTTAAGTGTTAATAAGTCAAAGGAAAACTGCTATATTTAAAAAAAATACTCAGTTGTTTAAAGGTTTTTCTCACTTTTTCTTGCAATACTATTCATTGATGAATTTTGCATATACGAATGCAATCAATCAAGACTAACCACAGAAATTCATGTGATTATTTGTAATTAAAACATTGATCATTAATCATTAATCATTGACTAGCATATATGTTCAAAAAGGCAGCAACAACAAAGCTTTATTAATTCTTTAATTTATTAAATCTTTTTTTTATTATTATTATTATTATTATTATTATTTTTGGGGGGTTTTCACCTTTAATGTATAGAACAGTAGACAGCACTGACAGGAAAGCATGGGGAGCAGAGAAAGGGAAAGGATTGGCATAGGAACGCAAGGTGGGAATCGAACTCGGGTCGCCGTGAGCACCGGAGTGCATGTGTCAACACACCAACCACCACACCACCCGCGCCGACCAAAAATGCCAATTTATTAAATTGAAAAGGCTGATACAAGGCGTGTAACGTTTCGAGCACACCGGCTCTTCATCAGAGTGTTCATCACAGTATGTTGCTCTTTTTGTACACTTCCGGATCACATGATCTCATACATTATCTCACCACAAAAAATAGAAAAATACACATTTTCAAATTATACACCTTACATATTTAAAACGAAAATGCAAAAACAAATAATAAATCACAAAATAAAGAAAAAGCATAACAGAATATAACAAAGAAATACAACAAAATATAGCCAAAAAACCATTACCATTTTAAACATTTAAAAAAAGGATGAATGTCAAACTTCTCATTTAAACCTCTTGGAGAAAATGTATCTAGAGTGAAAATCCAAAAGGCTTCACATTGTAACAGCAATTTACTAAGATCCCCTTTAACCTAACAACTTTAATCCCTATGTATTGTTGAGTGGAGACAGAATACCTAATAACCAGGGCCAGACAGAATCCGTGGACATTTTGTGCTCGTTCTGAGCAGAATATTGGAAAAAATCTCCAGATTTAGGCAGAATGATTTTGGGTGTCTCGTAACTAAAAACTTAATATGCTGAATAAAAAATAATACATTTTAAACTTTTATGTAATGTTTACAATGCAAATCCAATTAGATCTATTTATTTGGTAAACAAAGAAAGTCTCTCATATATCTACTAAAAGACAGAAATTATTACTTTACAAACTAAAAGTAAATCATATGAACATTTTCATATTAGTCACTGAAATTAATTTAAAAACTGAATAAATATAAATTTACACACATTTACACAAAACTGAATAAATAGACTCAACGATAGGCTGAAAATCTGCGCATTTCTGTGTGCGCAGATTCTGTGTGGGCCTACTCATAGCTAAAAAATGCTACGCAATCGGACTTCTAGGATCAGAAATACAAATGTTTAAAGGCCTACTCGTCTTACAGACAAACAAACCACTCAGGCACCACAACATATTGTCTGATGAAGAGCCGGTGTGCTCGAAATGTTAACCACCTTGTATCAGCTTTTTTTTAATGTAATAAATTAGCATTTTTGGAACTTTGGTGTTGCCGCCTTTTTGAATATTTATTTTTGCACTTTTTGCTGTTTGGCTGAGCACCAATTTAAAATGATGTGCATGCTTTTATGCATTTTTTAATCATTGACTAGCACTAATATATATTTTAAAATAAATTACTAATATAATTACAAATATATACAAATATACAATTAAAAAAAGGCTTGAATTATGGCAGAGTTTTCATTTTTGGGTGAACTATCCCTTTAATTTCTATCTTTATTGTTTGTTGTTGCCTATACCGGGGTCTGTAATTAGGAGGGTCTTACCCACCCCAGGCCTAAGTAGGTTGTTTGCATGTAGCTCCAAAGAGCTCTAATCCTCTTTTAAAGCAGAAACCCAAAGTCTGTGTATGCTGACCTGTCTTCTGTCTGAAGGGCTAGTCTGAGGATTAGCTGAGAACATTTTCCCCCCACACCACTGACTCGGCTCCATACCTTCAGCATCTCTGCTTAGCACTGCTTTGAAAATGGCACTTCATTAATCCTCCAGCTGTAATTACTGACTGTTTTAGACATGGGCTTTTTAGACGGGATTTAAAAAACCCTCACCTCTCGCTTCTTCTCAGATGCACGCAGTCAAAACGACACGGCTTACACCTGAGGGGGTAAAAGGCGTCGTGCAACTGTCACGCACAAACTAACAGGATCTTTTCCCTCATGCTGGCTTTGCTGTAACACCGTTGTAGCGCTAGCTTTGTGGTTTGTGAGGTTGTTTGTCATTGGATATTAGCAGCAGGCTGCTTGAATTACGTGATGCTAATTAAAATGTATTTTCAAAGGGATTCGTGATGTACTTTTGGGAGAGAAGTGCATTGCCAGATCTTGAAATTGTAAGGCCTTGAAAATGCTGCAAAATATTATATTTCAAAGCATTGATTGAAAGGGATATTATAGTCCATTCTTCCCTGTTGTGAAATGGCTTTTATGCAGGAGGGGATTGATTTTGGGATCATTGGGAAATGTTTAGATGGTTGTGGTTTGCTATTGGTGGATTTCATTAGACTGACAGGTTGATCCCGCCCACAGTGAACACTTAGAAGAGCAGAGATTTATATGTAATTCATTATATGTAATGAAGTTATATCTAATACACACCGCAATATTACATTTAATGTGTGTTTGACTTTGATTTTATAGAAATAGAATGCATATTAAATGCAAGTAAAGCATTTTTAATGTTTCAATTGGTTATTGTGAAATAAAAAGTCAAAATATGGATGAAATAATGATCTATAATTATTCAGTGTGACAGATAGTCTTGATGTATGAATGAAACAAGATATGAATTTTCATCTGTTATTATTTATATATATATATAAGATTAAGCGAGCATAAAACACGCTGTCATCTTTTAAAATATGTAAAAACATTGTGACTACCTAGTGATTTGAAGGTTAGAGGCGAAGTATACTGATTTAAAATGACAATTAATTGATATTATGGTGATGAACTGTGATTCTTATATATGTGATTACATTTATCCAATATATGAATAACCTTTGAACATTTTAGTGGGTGTATTTTTCTCTTTTTCTATATTATATTGCTGAAAAAATGAACTGAACTAGACGCATACTTCAGTACAGTAAAATTAATACAAATAAATTACATGTATTACAATTTGATGGTTGAAAATCATTTTTTCATTGACCATAAATATTTGGAATAAATAATATTAGATGCATATTTTCACTAGATATGCATCCCATCCATTGAAGTTTTTATTTAGTTTATTCGAGCATGGTGATGTAATATCTTATTGTGTCCCTCATTCTTTTTGGTCCTTTAATTGAGCCATCGGGAAAAGAGACAAAGCAGTAAAGGGGGTTATGGCCTTTATAATATATCCCTTCATCTTGTAGCTGGGCGGAAGAGAAGGAAAGAGAACAGAGGATGGGGTTTATCTGCAAGCTTGGAGTCTCTGAGAGTTTACCTTTGATGTCAAACAGAAAGAGAGAAAGCGAAAGAGAGACCTCAAGAGGAGATTACAGCATTGACTGCAGCCACTGGCTGCGAGCATGCTCTCTCCGCACGTGCTTTGATCAGAGTAATTTGTAATTTAAAATTCGCAAGAAAAGAGGAACACAAAACAATCTTTGATTAGCATGTCAAGTGCCAAAGACATTTCATGCACATGGCTTTTAATGTTTTCAAAGTGAATGACATGCATCTGGATTTACATATTTACAATGCTCGATTAAGACTGGAAAAGATGCTGGAAAACTCGATCTGATTGGTTGAATGAATGCAGAATGTTTCAGTTCTGGCTTTTATCTTGCAGTGTTGGGTAAGTTACCTGAAAAAAGCATATAATTACTAATTACATCATTAAAATTGTATTTAAATTACTGAAAAATAATCTAGTTACTCAATAAGTTATTAAATTGCTTGGCTCAACACAACTTAAAATTTAACGCATAAATGGACTATATAAATCTCAATGCTGCATAGATGATAGAAATTAAAGTCGACGACGACTTAAATCAGAGCCAAACTGATCATTTTAACTTTATTAAAAAATGTAACACTTTAAGAATAATAAGAAAAACACAAAATACTTCAAAGCAATGACACAAACGTTCATACATACCATATATCTACATCAATGTCTGACTCATTTCATTGTTCAACAATTAATTACTCTGCTTTTCTTGATTGATTGATCCAGAACTGTTGACTTAATCTACAGTATTTACACTTATAAGTGTAACTTATAAGTACATTAAAAGTAACTGTAAATGAAAAATAATCCCTTCCTTTACTTTTTTTGTGAAAAAGTAATCTAATTACAGTAACTAGTTATACTTTGTAACTAATTAAACCCAATACTGCTTGATGTTTTGGTTTACTGTATTTATTTATGTTTGTTTGTCCTGTTTTAAAGCTTCCAGTGCAATTGGGTTGATTTTATGTACACAGAAAAAATAAATCAAAGATGATTCCTTGGATTTACTCAATTTTTTTACGTTAGGTGGTTGTAAACAATTTATTTGGGCTGAATTTAAACGAACAAATTAAGTTGAACATTATTAATTTTAATTTGTTTGTTTAAATTCAACACAAATAAATTGTTTGCAACAGTTTTGCATGCAACACTTTTTTCAGTGTACAGTATGAAAACAAGTACATAATAAGTAACCAATTAAATGACATGAAAATGAAAAGTAATCCCTTACTTTACTTTTTCTGTGGAAAAGTAATCTAATTACAGTAACTAGTTACTTTGTAACTAATTACACACAACACTGCCTGATGCTTTGGTTTAGTGTATTTATTTGGTTGTTTGTCCTGTTTTAAAGCTTCCAGTGCAATTGGGTTGATTTTATGTACAGCACTTAAACAAGTACATTATAAGTAACTGTAATAAAATGACCTGAAAATGAAAAGTAATCTAATTACAGTGGTAACATCGTAACTATTTACACCCAACACTGCTTGATACTTCGGTTTAATGTATTTGTTTATGTTCATTTGTCTTGCTTTTAAAGCTCTTACAAGCTTCCAGTGCAATTGGATTGGTTTTATGTACAGTATTTAAACAAGTACATAAGTAACTGTACAGTAAATGAAAAGTAATCCCTTTATTTTTTTGTGGAAAAGTAATCTAATTACAGGAACTAGTTACTATGTGAATAATTACACCCAACACTGTTTGATGCTTTGGTTTAGTCTATTTATTCATGTTTGTTTGTCTTGTCTTAATACTTCCAGTGCAATTGGATTGGTTTTATATACAGTATTTAAACAAGTACATTATAAGTAACTGCACATCAAATGAAAAGTAATCCCTTACTTTTTTATGGAAAAGTAATCTAATTACAGTAACTAGTTACTTTGTAACTCATTACACCCAACACTGCTTGATGCTTTGGTTTAGTGTATTTATTTATATTTGTTTGTTTTGTTTTAATGCTTCCAGTGCAATTGGATTGATTTTAATGTACTGTATTTAAACAAGTACATTACAAATAGCTGTAATTAAATGACTTGAAATTGAAAAGTAATCCCTTACTTTAGTTTTTCCTGTGGAAAAGTAATCTAATTACAGTAACTATGTACTTTGTAACTCATTACACCCAGCACTGCTTGATGCTTTGGTTTAGTGTATTTATTTATGTTTGTTTGTCTTGTTTTAATGCTTCCAGTGCAATTGGATTGGTTTTATATACAGTATTTAAACAAGTACATTATAAGTGACTGCACATCAAATGAAAAGTAATCCCTTTATTTTTTCCAGTGGAAAAGTAATCTAATTACAGTAACTATGTACTTTGTAACTCATTACACCCAGCACTGCTTGATGCTTTGATTTAGTGTATTTATTTATATTCGTTTGTCTTGTTTTTAAAGCTCTTATAAGCTTCCAGTGCAATTGGGAGCTTGTTCTCATTCTCATCCACCCACATGGACAATTAAACACAAGCTAACCCATCTCTGTGTTCTCTCTCATAGGAGCAGACCTGTTCTCCAACTGCACAGAGGAGTGCAAAGCCCTCGGCCACTCAGATCGCTGCTGGATGCCAAGTTTCGTGCCCACCGAGGCACGACAGGGCGCCGATTACCGCAGCAACCTGCACGTGCCGGGCATGGACTCTGTGCCCGACTCTGAGGTATTTGAGGGCGAGTCGTTGGCGGGGGATCAGTCATTCTCAACCTTTGGCAAAGAGACGCCACACCACCCCAACCAGATGCACCAACATCAACACCATCAACACAACCTCAATGCTTCCACGCTAGAGAGGAAAGAGTTCGATGCACTTCTGTGTAACTCTCGCATGCCTTACAAAGCCGCCTGTCTGTGTGAGTATCTCAAAGAGAGAGCACTTTCCTCTCTCTTGATCTGACCCCAAAAAAACTTTCCAAATTAAAGGCCTCTATAGCGTGAAGTGCTGCTGAATTCTCCTCTAAAGCTCTCACACTTGCGCTCTCCTTCACCCATCTGCATCTGTTCATTCTTCATCTGCTGCTGCCTGACGTACACGCTTAAAAATAAAGGATCTGAAAAAAGCAAAGTCTTTTTAGCCCCCCCAAAGGGTTTCTTTTTTATTCCTTAATTCTTCAGAAAGCGTCTACTGGTGCTTTAAAGGTCTCTGGAGGACTGCTGGTTTTAAACGGACGAATCAATATGCTGATTTTAGGGACCTTTTAATGTAGGATCCAAGAACAGGTTTAATCTACAAAGAACCGGAAAGTAAGAAGTGAAGAAGAAAGATCCTTTATTTTTAAAAGTGTATTATTTGCATTTCTTCATCCATTTTCTTCATGTATCTTCAAATAATGTTATCAGGGTTGTGAGAGAAATACACAGTTGAAGAACTGACATGCTTTTTAATCATGGGTGCGAATTTAAATTGAATTGGAGGTTGAATTTGAATGTCAGAGAGAGGAATTTATTGAATGATAATTGAAGTAAAATCAATGCCAGTAATACATTCTGGAAAAATCAATCAAACAATCAATCAGTTTGTCTGTTTGTCTACGTTGTGATAAATGCTGTTCTTATTTAGAGTTTTCGTCTTGTTTCTAGTTCAAATATCTCATAATTCTTAAATCAAGAAGCATTTTGTAAACATGTAAGACGTATTGTGTTGTTGAAACCAAATCATAAGTTAAAATTAAGTGAGTTTTTCTTTAATCAAGCGAAATTATCTGCCAGTGGGATAAAAAACAACTTGTTTTCAGTTTGAAATAAGTTTCATTTACTCCATTTACCTTATTGGGAGATTATTTAGCTTAACTTAAGGAAAACCCCACTTGATTTTGACTTGTTATTACTGAAATTATTTCTTGTCTAAAAATGCTTCTTGATTCATGAATGTTTAGATATTTAGACGAGAAACAAGACAAAAACTTTATGTAAGAAAAACATTATTTCAAGTATTCATCCATACCCAACATTACATCAACATTTAACATTTGTTTGACCAAATTTAGTATTAACTGACCTCCAATTCAATTTCACTCTGCTTGATTGCATTCGCATGCAAACCTGTGGTACATAAAAGCATTCACAATTCAATTCAGAATGCCTCACAAGCCTGATAAATGAATTATCTTAAACAATGCATATGTTTTGAAACATTCACTATAAAATCATTCAGTATTCAAAAGCCCTAGTTGTGGAGTCATAATATAATTCAAAGTTAGATCAAACATTAAACCTCTCTCTGAAATCTGACCATAGGCAAAGATCCACCAGAGATTGACAATGCCGAAAATGAACTTGTAAAACACAGAGATAAAAGCAAGGCAGAAACTCCCTATTGTTTTGTACACTTATTGAGGCAACGTTTGACTAGTCATGCCAAACATCAGCTCGGAAGCTTGAAACAGACGCTCTCGAAAGGCCAGAGTTTATAAGGTTTAGCCTGCCAACCATTGTTTGTTGTTTTAGAGAGGATGAAGGTGGTTGCGGGATTGATTGAGATATTATCGACTGCTCTCGTTGTGTTAAAACCTTCAGACGCACGTCTCAGAAAAAAAGCGCTTCGAGGCTGTGTGGGTGGTGCGTTTAACTTTGAGGAAATAGTTTATGATTGTAGGCCTATGGTTGCACATCAAAGCTCAATGCTTCCGTATGGACCAGATACGTTATGTATTTCGCTGGCTAAAAAATAGCACTCTTTTAATAAGAGCAATTCCAGCGTTATGGATTTGACATTCGCAGTAAAAACTCAAATATAAATTCACAAGGAAAGTATATGTTAACATTATATTAAAACATCTGTTTATCTGGGTTGCATTAAGTCAACTTTAAATAATGTAAGACCTTATTAAGACCCTTGTGAATGAAATTACAGACTTATACAAGGCTAAACGCTAAAGTTTGTTTCCAAATGCCAGTAGAAAAATATTTACTTGCCCCATTAAAATTCAAATTTAGCTATGTCTTAGCCATATGTTTTAAATAATGTGTCCAAAGTATTAATACTTTAAAAAAAGACTTTAAAAATACTTTAAAAATACTTAAAAAAAAAAACTGATTTATCTAAATATACACAAAACAGTCTGTCCAGGTCAATGTCCTTAACATAAATGGTATATAAATACATAGAGAACATTTAGACTAATATTGTTGTTAGAAAGATAATTAAAATATGTTGGTAAATAGAGTTGTTAAATGCAACTTTTGTTCAAGGTTTTATTTATTTATTTATTTTAGATGGATTGCTGTACCGATTGGCTAGCTTTACTAAGACATAAGACAATTAAGATCTGTCTAAAATTAACACCTACAACACAATATTTCAGCAAATTTAAGACTTTTTAGGGCCTAAAATTTAGTTTTGAAATTTAAGACATTGGTAAGACTGGGTTTATATTTTCCAAATCAATTAAGAACAGAGTTATGGGATCAGAAAAATATCAGTCAGAAAAATATTAATCTGTAAACATTTTTTATATATTAATTGAGGGAAATAAACATGTGGTCTGGATTTGACCAAATAAGTCTGCGAGTTTACATTACACAACATAATTTGTAGAAATTCTGTGAATTAATCTGCACAACACAAAAGAAATGGAGTGAATTTCGAATAATAGATAACAAATAAAATAGAGGCATAGATAAATAAAATATAGCAAAAACAAAAGTGAATTATAGTTTTCAAGAATTCAGGTACAGTATACTGAATATACACTGCATAGTCCTTATTGTATATTATTCATTCATTTTCCTTTGGCTTAGTCTCTTTATTCATCAGTGGTCGCCACAGCAAATTAAACCGTCAACTTATCCAGCGGATACTCTTCCAGCTACAACCCAGTACTGGGAAAAGCCCATACACACTTAGACACACTCATATACTATGGCCAATTTAGTTTATTCAATTCACCTACAGTGCATGTCTTTGGACTGTGGGGAAAACCAGAGCACCAAGAGGAAACCCACATGAACACGGGGAGAACATGCAAACACCACACTGAAATGCCAACTGGCCCAGCCAGGATTTGAACAAGCAAACTTCTTGCTGTGAGGCGACAGTGCTAACCACTGAGTCACCATGTCGCCTATTGTATATTAGGTAAAAATCTTTTTTAAAGTTAAAAAACTATGTTTTAAACTCTGAAATATTCAAACATTTACATAGTCACAGGCCTTAAAAAGGACAGTTCACTCAAAAATGAAAATTTACTCACTATTTACTAACCCTTCATTTATATCAATAGTGTATAAGTTATTTAATTATCTTCTTTTTCTGTTCAACTTAAAAAATGAAACTCATAAACATTTGAAACAAGTGAAGGGTGTAACAAAAGTAGTCATTTTAATTTCTTTAAAAACACATGCAGATGATAAACTTTAACTCCATTGTGATTAAACTCTGCATTGACTATAATCAGCTATAATCTCAACTCAACATTGCATATACTGTGATGTGACTATTGCGGATGCACACATTGTGGTATCGATGCTGAAACGATATATTGTGCAGCCATAAATCAAATATACAGTTGAAGTCAGAATTATTAGCCCCCCTTTGAATTCTTTTTCTTTTTTAAATGTTTCCCAAATGATATTTAACAAAGAAAGAAAATTTAAACAGTATGTCTGATAATATTTTTTCTTCTGGAGAAAGTCTTGTTTGTTTTATTTTCGGCTAATATAAAAGCAGTTTTATGAACCTTTTTATGAACCATTTTAAGGTCAAAATTATTAGCCCCTTTATGCTAATTTTTTTTTCGACAGTCTACAGACTAAACCATTGTTACATACAATAACTTGCTGAATTACCCTAACCTGCCTAGTTAACCTAATTAACCTAGTTAAGCCTTTAAATGTAATTTTAAGCTGTATAGAATTGTCTTGAAAAATATCTAGTCAAATATTATTTACTGTCATCATGACAAAGATAAAATAAATCAGTCACTAGAGATGAGTTATTAAAACTATTATGTTTAGAAATGTGTTGAAAAAAATCTTCTCTTCATTAAACAGAAATTGAGGAAAAAAATAAATAGGGGGGGGCTAATAATTCTGACTTCAACTGTAATCAGACATTTTTGAGTATATTTACAATTCTGTCAAATACAAGCCTACACAAAGAACTTAGAAAGGGTTTTTAATGAACCATGTTTTGCATAGCGAGGTTGACATTTGCATGCAATTGCTCATAAACATTTCTTATTGCTTTTTCCCTTTTTTAGCGCGGAAAAGGATATGCTAGCTCCTTCCGAGTGGACATACCAGAGACGGCGTGATTTTGCACAATCAGTAAAACTGATGGAAAAGCAAAGAGCATCAAGTTTTCAGACTCTATTTCCAGAGGCGTCAGATGATCGTGCGTCGCCGCAGGCTTCAGGAGCCTTCGGGACCTCAACAAACTTGATGAAAGAGGCGGACTCGCAGAGCTAGATGCAAAGCTGGACATAACGCGCTTCTCAGCAGGACTGAGACGGAGGACAAATCTAGAAACACACGGAGGATAAGAAGACATGGAGAGAAACGAGAGGGCGATTATTCCTCTTGGCTTCTGCGTGTGCCTGTTTACAGCACTACTGTACATCGTGAAAAAAGACAAAAGACAATGTGAACGATGATGAGAACCACCTACAAAATGGAGATATATTCACTGAGCCCTTTAGTTGTTTATGTACACACACAGACACACACACACACACACACTCCACTAAAAAGCCAATTGTACAGGAAATTCATTTGTGCATTACAAATGCAATATTGTTCTTTTAGACATGACTGTTTTTATATTCTGTGTGCGGCTGTGTGTGTGATCAGGTGTTTTTCCCTAAATCTATTCCAACTCTTTGTCAAAAGAAGAAAAAAAATGCTACGGATTCCACGGAGGGATATTTTTCCGTCAGGGTTAAGTGTTCAACGTTGTGAGCGGGACAGCAGTGGCCTAAATCTTACTCTCTCAGACAATACGTAGGTTATATCACGTGTGAGAAGTCTTAACTGTACTCTTTTAAACTTCAAAATAAATATAAATCTATATCTCTAAATCTATCTATATATACTTTTTTCTGAAAGTGCGGTCTTCATTTTGCGCTGTTTTTCTCTCAAGTGTAGTGTGTAAAGGGAGCTGTAAGCATCGCTAATCCACTTTACAGGGGGTTCTTAACGTGACAGAAAGCCTTATCTCCAAACTTTTCATCCGTTTTTTTTTTCACTTTTGGATATCGAGATTCATGTCTATAAATAAAGAGGGGCGTAATATTTTAGATTTGAATACATGACAGTTGTGTGTTACTGTAGCCAAATAGATCCACTTGGAAATTTGAGGCCAAATACAAAAAGGTGCACACACACACACGCTGATACTGATTTTTACACACTTACGCAAACGCTCACACACACCTTAATACCAGGAGGTGACAAATAAACTGAAAAATGTATAATTACTCTTTAGACTCCTGTGTTTTATTTGTATGCTGGACTTCAATTCCAGTATAAAGCTGTGGTCACACTAGTTTTTCGCCCCATAGACTTCTATTTATATGCACGTGAATGCATCATATCGGAAACGCAACCTCGAGTGATAAGTTTCGCAGTTTGCTGCATAGCAAACTTCAAGCTTTGTGAACTCTGACCTGTGAAATTGCATTATGTGACTACGTGAGACCAATCAAAGATCGAAACATGACATCTCTGTACAGAAATTTTAAATATGGACCAATCGCTCGCTTTTTAAAAATGTCTAATCATCTTGTTTAATCCCGCCCCTTTTTGCAGCAGCAGATTCAAATGTCACTCGACATATCACTTGATTCGAAGCGGGTGTTTTGCAGCACCGTACAACAGAATTGCACATGCTCAAACTCTAGTGAGCAGCATAATACTTAATATAACATTAGTTGGTTTTGTAGCTATTTTGGAGCATTTAATGCAAATTATTTGTGCTCTTTAGGTTTTATCAACACTGACAAATTTGTTCAAAAACTATTTTGTAGAAAAACGATATAAAATGTGGTCGTTTTATTCGCTACTGATCTGCAAAGAAAGGAAAATGTTATCAGTGCTTTTCAGCTAATAGATATGGGCCTGTAGAGGCCTTCTAGGGGTCTAGTAGGCTCAGAAGGCTGTTATCATCCATCCAAATGGTTAAACAATAATTATTTAATAAATTTCCCATTAATTGTACTTTATTAACATCTACCCCTACCCAAACCCTAAACCCAACCGTCACAGTAATGTAAAAACAGATCTGGATCTGGAGTCTTCACTATTAGTATAGCTGATTAACCGCGATAATTATTTATATTGTTTATTAAATTTCCCATCATTTGTATTTAATTTACGTCTACACCTACCCCAACCCTAAACCCAACTGTCACAGTAATGTACAAACAGATCTGGATGTAGAGTCTTCTCTATTAGTATAGCTGATTAACCATCTGGATGGATGATAACAGGCTTCTGAGCCTTCCAGTAGGAACAAAAAGCCCCTATGGGCCCATATCTATCAGCTGATAACTACAGATAACGCGCGTTTATTGAAGTGATAACATTCGAAGCAGGTGTTTCGCAGCACCGTACAACAGAATTCTGCATGCTCAAACTCTAGTGTGACCACAGCATAATACGTAATATAACATTAGCAATTTATTTGTGCTCTTTAGGTTTTATTAACACTGACAAATCTGTTTAAAAAAAATTCTAGAAAAATGATATGAAAATGTGGTAGTTTTATTCGCTTCTCATCTGCAAAGAAAAGAAAATGTAATATATATATAAATATATCCCAGCAAAGTTCAATTTAAAGCCAGTCGCACAGAACTAAACTTAATGCAGCACGAAACAAAGGACAAAAGCAATGTGATCATATCTCATTTTCCCTAAAATTGACTCCATTATGTTTGACCTCCACTCACATTAATCTCTTTCACAAACCGCAGGCTTTAATATCTGAATGCCAGCACTGATGGAGAGACCTAAATACAGAAATCACTGGGCTATAATAAGAATAATTAAAGAAATAAAATAAATGACTTGCAATTCCCCAAACAAGTCACACATTTCCGGCTTTTAAAGTCGCTCAAAGATGTTCAGTTATAGAGAGAGTTACTTTTTTCAAACTTTTTTATGAGTTTCTTTCTTCTGTTAAAGGCAAATGAAGATATTTTAAAGAAAGCAGCAAACCACTGACTTCCACACACTATAAAAAATATTTATAAATAAAACAGTTTTCCGTATTTGGGGATTCAAGTTTTTTTTTGCTTTTGAATTGCATTATGAGATCTTGAAGAAGCTTTTGAAGTGTTTGAAAGTTTGAAAAGTGACTCTTGTTGACAAGTTTACTAGTTTGAAGTAATATAAAGGCTGCGTCAGAAATCGCCTCAGTAGGTACTGCATTTGCATTTAAATGTACTACTCAGCCATTCTATACAATATGAATGTGAGTAGTATGAATGTAACTACACGTACTACATCCGCCATTTTGTCATCATTACGTGATCTATTGCTTCACTCCCATTCATGAATTCTCTTGCGGTGCATCGTGGGACAGCACAGCATCCATTGGAAGTGCACTTTAGAATCTCGACAGAAGTAGTAGGTCATCCGCGTTCTTCTCACATACTGTTTTTCGAATTCTATGAATTCGGACATACTACTCGGCTCACATACTGTTTTTAGCGTACTTTATAGTATGTAAATCTGCGATTTCGGACACACCTATAGTCTGTGCTATTGTTGTAAATTATAGTACAATAACCTGCTAACTACTTTTTCTGTTGTTTTATAGACTAATTCTTTCTATATATTATTTCTTAAACAATATCTGGTTTCAAACTAATAAAAGGTCGATAAAAGTCACTTTGGAAATCTATTCATAGTCGATAGTCAATAGAGCAGAGATAATATAATATGATATAACTCACATAATGCAATTCACAACCGTAAATAAACAGAAAACACCATTGCTGAGTTCCAAAAGCCTCTTCACTTGATGGTTGGTCTCACGCGATGGCCATGTTTGTAGTTTGTTTACCAACACAGGCTTATTCTGAAAACGTAGTCCCGCGGACGATTCTGGAGACCGCGAAATACGTCCCGGGAGGTACGTATGCATTTGGTTTTTTAAGCGAACGCTGCGGTGTGATGTGACACTGTTCCTTTTGGCGCTTACCGGCTGACCGCTTACCTCCATGTGGAGGGCTTTCCCGCCGCAACCAGTTTGTCCAGTTAGGGCGTCGTGTACGTCGGCGGACTTGAGACGCAGAGAGTAGTTAACCACGACGTTGGCCGACGGCGGCCTCTAGTGGGTTTACGCGAGAACAGTGCGGGTGCGAACGGCGCTCGCAAGAGACATTCGAGATACGAAAAAGTGCAAACAGTGGCCTCTCGCGGATTCACGAAAACAAAAACTGCAAAAATACGTACTCCCGTGAAGTATTTCGGGTCTCCAGAAACGTCCACGGGACTACGTTTTCAAATGAGCCTGGGTTGTTGTATACACTTTTTACCCAAGTTTGTCGTTCTAATCAAATCCACATACAAAGCGCAATGTATTGTGGGCAACATTAGCGGTTACAGTATAGACGGTTCTACAATTTTTTACCGGAAATAGTAAACCACAACCGGGAACCTGTGGCATAAGCTGCATCCAAAATCGCATACTATATAGTACACTAAAAACAGTATGCAAGCCCAGTAGTATGTCTGAATTCACAGAAAAAAACTGTATACCCAGATGACCTACTACTTCTGTCAAGATTCTGAAGTGCGCATCCAATGGACGCTACACCATCCTATGATGCACCGTGAGAGAATTCACGAATGGGAGTGAAGCAATAGGTCACGTAATAATGACAAAATGGCGGATGTAGTATGTGTAGTTACATTCATACTACTCACATTCATACTATATAGACTGGCCGAGTAGTACGTTTAAATTCAAATGCAGTATCTACTGAGGAGCAGGCAATTTCAGACGCAGCCTTACTCTTTTCAACACACTATGGTTTGAGACATACTAAAACTATTTTCCAATACTATTTACGATGGATAGTATGCAAATTGGGACAGCACATGTGAACCACAAAAAAACAGAACCTATTTATTAACGGATATTATTTTAGTATTTGTTAAATACGGATATAGTTTTAGTATTTGTTTTTCCTGCTAAAGGTTACAGGTTTCTTCTTTAGGGTCATCTTCTTTAGTGTTTAACACAATGTAGAAGCTTACAGAGGTTTGCAACCACTTGAGGGATTGCATTCTTTGATTGAACTATCTCTTTAAGCTTTGCCATGTGCAAACAGGATCTTATTTGTTTAGAAGGTGGGCCTCAAATGATGATGATGATGACGTGGGGGTGGGTGTTGGGTGAGGCTTCAAGCCGAGGCCACCGCTGACAGATAGATTGAAGTCGAACAGAAAATCTGTCCTCATAAATATGCTAACAGCCCCATGCAGTCCCTGTCAGACTCGTTTCTCTCACCTCCCTCACGCCTTCATCTCACCCCTCTTTTCCTTCCTCCCGCACACACACACACACACCTCATCTCCTCTGACAGGTCAGCGCTCCATTTGTTCTTTCTGACTGATGACATCAATGAGGGCAACTTTTGTTCTTCTCCAAAGGAAAAATAGGAGCGTCTTCGCTGCTGGTTTGTCAAGGTGTTCTGTGTCTGTTCTCACTTCAAAATGCCTCTCTGTAGGGAATGTTTTGAAGATCTGGGCTGCGTGTGTGTGCCAGATGTCTGATGTCTGAGGTGACAGTGAGACGTGGTGGAGGCTCATCGGACCCCTGGCAGCTCTCTGAGGGGCCTCGGGGGCCCCTGCCTAAGCGTCTGAAGCGACAAGGCGCCGAAAAAGCGATAAGCGGAGCAGGACAGGAATTTGAGAGCAAGGAGGCCGCAAATCCCAGGTGTGCTGTCTGTTACGCAGAGAATCGGACAGCAGATAAGATGACAAAAGAACTGCGGAGCTGAGAGGGGGGGAGGGGGGAGAAAAAGAGAGGCCCCCGTGAGTTGAGCTCTTCCGGAGACTCTGTGTACACAGTTTTTCTGACATTTAGACCTCTCAGCCGCTGTAGTCTCGCTATCAGACCTGTTAGTGACACGGCCCCACTGAGACTTCATGACAAAAAAAAAGTCTTTGAAATGACAAATGCTTCCAATGTAGGCTGTGAATTTGAACAGCTTTTCTCTAACTGCGGATTTGTGTTATAATGGCTCGTATAGTTTGAGATATCGGTGAAACAGACTCCGTTTGTAACCTTTGAATGAACCTGAGTGAATGTGTTTTACTCTCACTGAGCGTCTGAGTGAAGCGCTGTCAGTCCACTTGACAGTAAGCCTATTTAGTTTACTGAATGAACGTTAATCTGTTTTTAGTGCCTTTGGCCTATTTCCTTACTGTACTGTACTGTCTGCACACTTTACACACAAATCCATGTGTGTGTTTGGTTTGCATGTAAGATGTTGCCAGTTGAAAAGGACATCTAATGTTTCTGTTTGCTGATAAAAATTAAGCAATAGTTTTAAAATAAATATGGTAAACATTTTTAATTTTAATAATGATAATAATAGTTATTATTAATTAAATAATTCATTCATTCATTCATTCATTCATTTTCCTTCGGCTTAGTCCCTTAGTCCCGCCAACTTATCTAGAATATGTTTTATGCAGCGGATATTCTTTAAGCCGCAACCCAGTATTGGGAAACACACATACACACTCATTTACACACACACACACACACACACGCACACACACACACACACACACACACACTCATACACTACGGCCAATTTTGCTTATTCAATTCACCTATTGGGCCGCACGGTGGCATAGTGGTTAGTGCTGTCGCTTCACAGCAAGAAGGTCGCTGGTCGAGCCTCGCCTGGGTCAGTTGGCATTTCTGTGTGGAGTTTTCATATTCTCCCCATGTTCGCGTAGGTTTCCTCCGAGTGCTCCAGTTTCCCCTAGAATAAGGGTTTCCTCCACAGTCCAAAGACATGCACTATAGGTGAATTGGGTAAGCTAAATTGTCAGTAGTGAATGAGAGTGTATGGGTGTTTCCCAGTGGTAGGTTGCAGCTGGAAGGGCATCCGCTGTGTAAAACATATGCTGGATAAGTTGGCAGTTCAATCTGCTTTGGCAACCCCTGATTAATAAAGGGACTAAGCCGAAAAGAAAATGAATTCACCTATTGCGCATGTCTTTGGACTGGGGGAAACCGGAGCACCCAGAGGAAACCCATGCAAACACCACACAGAAATGCCAACTGGCCCAGCCAGGGCTTGAACCAGTGACCTTCTTGCTGTGAGGCAACAGTGCTCACCATTGAGCCACCGTGCCGCCGTTATTATTATTAATATTATTTATGATTTTAAATGAATAATAATTGTAACAGATAATAAATTAGTAATTAATTAAACACAATTATACATGCCAACTTGGCATCATTATATCAGCTTGTTGCAAAAATAAATAGATAACCATGCTTATTTGTAAAGAAAATATGCATACAAACAGAACCATGCCAAAACATTGTTCTTTTTTACCACTCATACACAGAGAGGTCAGTGTGACCCTCTTAAAATATTTTTTGAAGTTGGCAGAAAGCAGCTGTTTTTCTTTTCTTGTGCTCTCCTCTCCTCACTGAGGCTCAGATGAAGCTCAGATTGTGTCATTTTTTCTATGTTTTTTTTTCCCACATGGGGTGATGACACCCTTTCTCAACTGAGCAGAGCATTCGTGAACGAAGTGTTTATGATGCAGACACCTCTCTTTCCTTCTCTCTCACTAACGTTTCAAGCTGCCTTTCATCTTGTAACCTTTATAATGGTGCACATGCGTCGGTCGCAGATTGAAGAAACCAATCACGTTCCACCAATGCCGATTGCAGCTATTGTATCTTGCAGTGACAAACGTGAACTTTAAAACTTTACGAGCGATAGAAATACATTCATCGAGAATGCAATATGCCTCTGAAGACACCTGAATAATAATGAGCTTACATTTATTAATATATATATATATATATATATATATATATATATATATATATATATATATATATATATATATATATATATATATATATATATATTCTGTGACAAATTAAGTACTACAAAAATGTTTTTTAAATTATTTAGTTATACACTTACTGGCCACTTTATAAGGTACTGTCCAACTGCCTGTTAAGGCAAATTTCTAATCAGCCAATCACATGGCAGCAACTCAATGCATTTAGGGATGTAGACATGGTCAAGACGATCTGTTGCTGTTCAAACTGAGCATCAGCATGAGGAAGAAAGCTGATCTAAGTGACTTTGAACGTGGCATGGTTGTTGGTGCCAGACTGGCTGATCTGAGTATTTCAGAAACTGCTGATCTACTGGGATTTTCACACACAACCATCTCTAGGGTTTGATGGCTGCTTACAGCAGGATAAAGTGCCATGTCATAAGGCGTGAATGCTTTCAAACTGGTTTCTTGAACATGACAGTAAGTTCACTGTACTTAAATGGACTCCACAGTCACCAGATCTCAATCCAACAAAGCACCTTTGGGATGTGGTAGAACGGGAGATTTACATCATGGACATGCAGCTGACAAATCTGAAGCTATTATGTCAATAAGGACCAAAATCTCTGAGGAATATTTCCAGTACCTTGTTGAATCTATGCCACGAAGGATTAAGGCAGTTCTGAAGGCAAAAGGGCTTCCAACCCAATACTAGTAAAGTGTACCTAATAAAGTGGCCAGTGAGAGTATATTCATTAATTTTCCTTCAACTTAGTTTCTTATTTTTCAGGGGTTGCCACAGTGGAATGAACCACCAACACGATTCTGGCATATGTTTTACGCAGCAGATGTCCTTTCCAGCTACAACCCAGTACTGAGAGTTTATATAAAATATTTGTGACAAAAAAAGAATATTGAATGTTGTTCTGTGTCCATGATGGAACTTAGAACCTGTCCCTCACGCCTCATTTCTGTTGTCTAGGGTAAGCGGGCTGTATGCACGCAAGCGATATACTTATTTGAATGTCTTATGATAATATCATGTAGGTTCATTTATACATACAGTTTTAAAACTTTTACAACAACCGTAAAGCAAAACAAAATGTATTTCCCACGTAAAAACTATCCAAAAGGCACGTAGGTCTATGTGTTTTTGCGTATTTATTTGTTTATAATATATAGTGTGAATTATAATATAATAAACCGAGAGATGAAATTTTTGTCATGAACCATACTTATAAAAATATGCTTAAAATGTTGTCTGTAGCAGGGTAGTGCTGACGTCACATGCGAGCGTCCTGAAGGCACTGTAGTCCGTTTATAGCCTAATGTTAGCTTTTTTAAATTCTTGCGTTTTCATTTAAGATCCAAAAGTGCTAAAAGTTGTATTTTTGTGTGAGGATTATCCAGCTGGACAAAACGTGTAAGTGTAATGAACTGTTTAAACACAGATCTTATTATTTTCAATCTTCAAAAAAGCCTATGGGAAAATACTATGGGGATTTTATCGAGGGAACCAGTTTTATGCTAGCAGCCGATTCGCCTACAAGGTGACGACACAGTTCCTCCACTCTATTGACTGTTACACTATTCCCTATTCAAAACGATAAGTGACATGTCTTGTGTATTCTATAGTCTTTGGTCAAATGCACAAACAAAGAGACAGTTACATGTATTGAATCCAATGTACCCTTGAGTATTTGGAAAAGTATTTCAAAAATGTGGAGAAAAAAAAAAAGTGACAAAACCGAATTTAATTCCCTACATTAAATCAACTTTAAAAACCTGACCTTTTTTAGTTTAGTCTTATTAGTATCAGTTAAATAGGTATGCATTTACTATAATTAAACTTCAGTGAATTACTTGTTTGTCCCAAATATAGGTAACTGCTTAAATGAGGGAGTGGTGGCGATAACATGTTTGTGCTTGTGTGTGTGTGTGTGCGAATGGACTGTAGGTGCCACCTGGGTACTAATGAGTGAGTAATTAGGCTCTGGCACATGCACAGACAGCCACACCTCACTCCTTAGGACCCCAGCCACCATATGCTGCACCAGTTGGGAGCTCAACTTGCCAAGAACTCCAGAAGAAAGAGAAAAGTAAGTGAAAATAAAACCTCATCTCCTTCCTTCATCACAGCTGTACTTTTTTTCTCTCTCTCTTTCTGGACATTCCAGCCAGTGTGCCATAAAACTGCACGACTTGCTCAGCTAGATGCATTTAAAAATCACAGGTAAACTGAGTCAATCTCATGTAAAAGAACGATGAAAGTAAAGTGGGTAATTTTCTAAGTGCCAGCTCTATTCATGCCAGTGTAGCTTGAGCTCAAACACATTCAGAATGCTAACAAAAGAAGAGGTGTGTCCCTAAAAAAGGGAAAGCTGGGCTGGGGTCTGTAGTTGAGGATTAAAGTGGTTTGATTTCTTTTTTATGGGTGGAGAAAACTGACCCAGGATGACTGGAGAAAAGCACAAATGTGGCGGAAATACTTGAGCTGTAGAGAAAATGTGCTTTTAACGGCTTTCAGGACCGTGTCAAATCAACAGATGCTAGCCAAATGTTGGCGGCTCTATTTGTTTGTCAGCTTCTGAAATGTTGTGCCTCCCCACTGTGAAATTTGTGAACAAAGTCCCATAGAGGAGGTACCATTCAGATACCCTCTGCTCTTGACAAGCGCAAGTCATTTCTGGGTCACATTTGGACCATTTGTGGGACAGAAAGAACACACACATACAAAACAGATATGCTTAACCATCTGCTCATGGTGTCTGTTGTGGTGTAACTTTACCTCAAACAAACTCTCTAGAAAGGACAGCAACCGCGTAATCTGCAGAGAAATTTGTAATACTTGATTTGATGTACAAATATTGGGATATAAAATATTTTATTTGAGTAAAATCACACGAGTAATTACTTTTAAAACAAGTAAAACTTATCAATAGTGCATTTTATTTATTATTATTGATTTGTGGCTTGCTGTTTGATATGAATCTATGCCCTGCTAACAAAAAAAAGAAGATCCTACTGGTTTCCACAAATGGCATTAAACCCAGTACACTTTAATGGTTTCTAGTGTGCTTCGGGACCTATTCTATTATGATTGTGTTTTTAAAATATCAACAATAGGAGGCAAGGCGTTGAGACCCACAAGACCAATGCAGTTTCCATTTAAAACCAATATAATTTCAATTGTAACCATAAAACCATTACAAAACCATTAGAACTTGTGTGATTTTCCCGCCTCCTGCCCTCATCACCCCTCTCCCCCATTGCAGGGGATGTTTTATGGGGTATTCAGGATTTAGCTAAAATAGTTTTGTGCTAATCTTATAGAATATTACGAACTATAAATCAGATATTCAAAGTAGGCATTACAGTTCAAGTATTTAATATTGGCTAAAAGCATTAGCTAGCCTAGTAGAATGCAGGCAATAACTTAAGCATATATCAGCTTATGTTTATATAATCCTTTTTTCCGAGAGGTGGAAACTTGCTTTTGCATGTCCTTTCACATTCTTACCTTGAAATTCGCGAGTTAGCATGCACCATTTTTAAAATCAGAACAATAGTGACTCGATCGGATCACTTCAGTCAACGAACTGAACTAAAGAGCATTGAATTACCAAGGTCTTTGACTGAACTGGATGTTCCAGTTCAGCGCCGTTTGAGAGTCGATTCAACATGTTCGGGGTTCACAAGAACAAATTATTCTTCCACTATTGTCTTGTTAGAAAATTACTAGAAAGCTAGAATAATGATAATAATAATAATATTTGTCATTAGTAACTTTAAACAAAATCAGATAAATCACCAGCACATCCGAGCTCTGAGATAATAAACACATATGTTCAGCGCTGTTTATGAGTCAGTTGATTCGTCGAAATGAATCAGTTCAGTTCATTTCAATAAATCTTTTCCAAAAAAGAATCTCAAAGCGGAATCATTTAAAATATGTTTATTAAAGAAGACACGTCAAGGTAAGGGGGAACAAAATACATATTACTGAAAATAATGATAGTAATTTATGGCATTAAACTAAAATAGGTTTCACCTCAGCCTGATGCTATTGTTAATGGGCTCTATGCACAGCTAGAGTTTTAAAGCCAATCACCCACAGCTCGTTGAGAAGAGTAGGGACGGTACAGCACTGACACTTGAGAGTCTATAAAAATATACAGTAGCACACAAAAAAGTCGCTAGATTTGTCACTAGTTGCTTTTTTGAAAATGTGTCGCTAGGGAGGTCTGAAAAGTCGCTAAATATAGCTACAAAGTCACTAAGTTGGTAACACTGGGCTAGCGCAGAAATTATTTTGAAAATACTGGGGTAAAATAAACTGTCAAATTTTAAAGACATGGCGAGGGAAATGGAATTTAATTCAGTGCTTCTTGTCCGATCTGAGACCCACTTCATATTGTATATCTAACAGGCAGTAAAGATAGCTGTTTTTTTTTTTTTTTTTAAGAAACAGATCTTAAACGTGACAATTTAGTAATGGAAGGACAGTTCACCGGAAGCCCTTGGGATGCATGGCTGAAAATTAAAAGTCCATGTGCATATAGCCTGTTGTAAATTATGCATGATTTTCAAGTTACAAAAGTTCGGAGTTTAAAAGGATCAATACAATGTAAGAACCTCTAAAATGCTTTAATTCATGGTTTTGAATATCCTTTTAGTCGCTTTATTTTAAAATAAGAACTGTAAGTGTTTTTAAAGAGTAACAGCAAATGTCTTGCGTAATGAAATGGCTTCTAAAGTACAGTGAAGTAAAATCTTTGCTTGTGCTAGTGCTGCAGAGCAAACATACGACACATATGGAGCAAACAGATGCAAGCATGTGAACCCTTAGGACCACAAGCTCCTGGCTCAGGCAGTATTGACTTACTGATTTGAGGCCATTATTCTTATTATACTTATAGGCACAGCTTTCCTTCTCAGATGAAAGTGCTATTATTTGTTCAAGGCTCCTGGGCAATTTTTTTTCTCGGGCAGCACTGATCTCTGAGTTAGCAGGTAAATCAATTTTATCGGCCACGGCAGGTCCCAAGCTCTGGCGTCTGTGTCCCGGTCATTAGCTATACTGATTTGTGTAACACGTTAAAAGTTGTTAAAGATAGTCTTTATTGACATCTCTACACATCCCTTTCATGGCATAATCTCAAAGGAAGCATCCATTCATCTTCAGCGTGGTTCCTGTCCACTGGCTAAAAGGGGCAGCAATATTTCTGCCAGCGTCCAGCAGGGTGAAATGGTGTCTTGCTTTCATTCAGCTCTGTCTGATAAGGTGAGTCCAAGTGTAGGACTGTAGAATTCACTAAATTATGACAACTTTTCGGTGTCATTCAAAATGTCAGAGACATGTGTTCTCTTTGATTATATTTAATAATGATCCATGACCTGTGGAACAGTGATTCATAATCTAATAACACAGAATATAAAATGTTTCTAAGAACTTTTTTCAACTACAGAGGTAGAGATATAGCAAGGATTGAAATGATTCAAACCCACCAAGCAAACAACATCATAAGACTTTAATATTGGGTTTGATTTAGGTTGTGACGTCAGGTGACCAAAATTCAATATCTAGCCAGCAACAAGGACAACATTATTTTGACGTCCAATAGGGATGCGCAGATTGCGATATTTGGATCGGATATCAGTTCGATACTGCATAGTATTGCTGGATTTGGTATTGGCCAGCTGGTACCGATCTAAATCCGATCTTGCGCATGCGCTATATTCTGTGTAACTTGTAAGCCAACAAAAGTCACGAAGGTAACCTATTATAAGGCACTAGAAAGTTGTCATGTTGGCCTACCATATCCCAAGTGTTCTGAAGCCATTCTATAGTTTGTGAAGAATACAGATGAATATTTAAGTCCTTAAATTTATGTTCAGTTCAGCGCATCCCTCTGCTGCGCCTGTCAATCATTATTCATTCCCAATTTAAACTGTGTTTCGCGTTTGACAACTCGAAAATCTTCCTCCAAGACTATTCGTTCCTGTTAGTTTAAATAATCAATGGAGAAATGCATTTAGTTTTGCATTAAATGAGTTCATTTTGACCTGCAACATGGAGTTCATTGCGGTGTCTATCATGTTACGCTGTGTCTGTTATATCAGCAGATCGCAACACTGGAGTAGAGAGGGTTATTACCTGCTCTTCAGGCACAAAGTAGGCCTACCTGAAACTTTAAACTAGAAAAGGCTCAATAATACATAGGACCGATCCTCAGCACACTGATTTCCTCCCTTTGTACTGCTGTTTTGGAAGTGTCCAAAGATACCGGAGGGCTGTCTGTGATGCATCAAGAGCTTGATTCACGCACTGGTTGCGTAGATGCGAGGTCCGCCGCTCCATAAAATTATTCTCACAATAAGTTTCTTTTCTCTCATCCTTCCGAATTAGTTTATTCTTCTGAGGGGAATACTTTAAGTGCTGCGAATAATTTGTATATCCTGGCTCATTGTGGTCAAAGAAGTTGATTAAATAATAAAAGTGAAACTTACGGGCACATATAGATTGTCATTAACAGAAAACTATTTAGCCTAATATAGATACTCTGAAATTGTGAATACTTCACTGTAATTTTATTATACAAGTATTTATTTAACAGACCTATTTGTCAGTTTGTGCGCTGTACCATAGGCCTATTAGCGGACCTTGTTTTGTTTTTTGTGTCTCTTCACTTTAAATCTTCTTATTTATTTTGTAGATAACTGACCAACAAGATTACAATAAAATAACCAACAAATTATACCAAAAACTTATTTTCAAAAAGATAAGACATGCTTTCAGTTTCCCCATCTGACTCACAGCAAGTTTAGGCGAGGGAATGTTTATTAAGTAAAACTGGCCTCAGACAGTTTAGTTTAGTCTGCTTCAAACCTGCAGGAAAATATCAGGCCTTGCTAAAAGGCTGGTTATTTTACCAACAATTAGGGTCAATAGTGGTAGCCATATACGAATGCTCAAATATTGTAGCCTAGTTTACAGCAAGCATCATGTTTTTAGTTAGATTGTGCTGTCTGTCATATACAATAGGCCTATGCTTCTGTTATTTTTACTAAAGAAGATATATTATTTGAGTATCACCAGATCTATAGAAACTTTATTATATATAAAAAAAAAATGGCACAGTACTGGGATCGGATCTGTTTTGGTCAATACTCAGAATTTTGGTATCGGGTTCGGATCAGTAAAAAAAAAAGGTATCTGTGCATCCCTAATCTCCAATAATGATGTCAAATGCCATTACTCTTTGTTTGATTTTTACATTGTGTTAGAAAGTGACAAAAATCCAACATCGAACCAACATCTTAAACCAACGTCATGTTGATGTCAAATACTGACATTTATTCATCACATATGGCAACCAAAATCCAACGTCTGATAGATGTCATAGTGGTAACGTCCACATAACGTCAAGCTGTAACATCATTAGACGTTGATGTTTGGTTGATTTTAGGTTGGAAATTGGACATTGACATCAGTCTGACACTGGGTTCTGATGTCAACCCAATTTTCATTTCCAAAACAAATTGCAACGTCCCCCGACGCTGGGGTACAATGTCAATCTGCCATCATATTGACGTCCTGTGCCTGCTGAGAAGAAAACCTTACACTACATCACACTAGACTTGAGATGTCTATTTAGAATTTATAAATGTAAAGCCTTTATATAAAACATGAACTGATGTGTAAAAAAACACTGATCATGTTTAATTAGCTAAAAAAAAAAACGTATAGAAGTTACACTTATAGCTGGCTCTTTTCTAAATGTAATTACAGAACTAATGCAAATGATTAACCTGAATAAAATATACATTTACTATTTCAAAATCCTCATAAAGAACTAGAGATTTAAAACCTACATTCAAAAGCACTCCAAGAGGAAAAATGTTTAATTAAACTCAAGACCTTCTAGTTATTCAGATAGACGTCACAGCAAATACAACAAATCCTCTTTTTTTCTGACTTTTGCTTGCGATAAATAACGAGTGCGCCAATGTATGTTTCTATCAAAAGGATCTTTCTACTGTACGTCTTCTTTGAAAGTAGTGCTTCTTAAGCAATTATTAATTGCAGCCTACATATCAATGTAGCATAAGAATAAAAGCAAGCGAAAGCTTTAATACAGCAACAGAGAGACTATTCAGTAAAGCTATTGGAAGGAAACCCGACACATTTGAGTGTAAACACTCCGATCACTTTGAGTCTCTAGTTTTAGCATTGACTTCTTCATCCGCCACATTTTGTATTGACTCTTCAAAGTCTAACTCTGGCATCAGATTTGAACAGACCACCATTCCACTTATCAAGCTGACAGAAGGCACATCCCTATCATGACGAATACATGAACTGACTCTTTTGTGGAGCCGAATATGATGGAGCTGAACAGAACCAAATGGTGGAACAGGAGGAGAGAACAGTGTAGCCCCCGGGAGATAACAGTGGCTGCCACAGTGGCTGAGATACTGATCTAAATGAAAACAAACAGAGATAAGAGGGAGATTGGAATCACACTGGCACACTCTGGAGTCCCTGCTTGTGTTTGTGTTTGCGCACGAGCTGTGTGTGTAAGCCCCCACGCCTGCCTGCGGTAGCGACCACCCATCAGATAGATATCAGTTTGAACAATTAGAGCGACGCCTCCACTCTCACTACGTGAAGATTCTCCGTGGTGTGGTGCGGGGTTTAATTTTGGGGCCCTTAATTTTTTATGAGGTATCAATGTGGAATCTTGAGTAGGAGATTTGCGCATGTGCTTTTTTATGTTGCTCGAGGGACATCAATCCACATATCAGCAAGAACAGATGAAGAACTCAGTCTGTTGTGCCTGAAAGCATGTCTCCGAGACACAGAGGTAATACTTCTGCTCTGAAGTCAGATGAAACAGAGATTCTGGTTTGGGGCCCAAAGCCCCATTGGACATCACTCCCACAGCTTTCGCAGTTAATCTGGTTGATGCTCCCACTAAAGCTCTCATATTTTGTGATCACACACCAAGGAGCAAGAACTGATCCAGTAATCTTGTTTGATATCTCTATCAAAAACTCAGACGATCCGCCACAAGGGAAATTAGGACAGTTTGGTATTTGCGTTTCAGTCGGTCAGATTGATAGTGCTGTTTCTGGATGCTGTTTTTGGCCTTGAGCGCTTGTTGCAGTCTGACATATCACAAACCAGAGGTGTAGTCAAGACAAGACCCACACTTAGACAAGACTGTATCCACTAAGACACAGAGAAAAACTACATCCTTTCAGACCCAGAACAAGGCAACATATGTCAAAGCCCAGACCATGACTATAACCTTCAAGACTAGACTAAGACTAGGAGCCTCTAATACCCAGACTAAGACTACACCCCTCAAGACCTAAGCCAAAACAACATTGCTCAAGTCTTAGATTCAAGATAACCCACTTTAAGACCTAGATCCAGACCAGGACCAAGACAGAAACAAAAACAACCCACTTTAAAACGCCAATTCTGGCCTTGAGCACTTGCTGCAGTCTGATATATCACAAACCAGAGGTGTAGTCAAGACAAGACCCACACTCAGACAAGACTATATCCACTAAGACACGAGCAAAACTACACCCTTTCAGACCCAGAACAAGACTACATGCGTCAAAGCCCAGACCATGACTATATTCTTCAAGACTAGACTAAGACAAGGCCCCTAATACTCAGACTAAGAAAACACCTCTCAAGAGCTAAGCCAAAACAACATTGTTCAAGTCTTAGATCTAATATAACCCACTTTAAGACCTAGATCCAGACCAGGACCAAGACAGAACCAAAAACCACCCACGACTCCAATTTTGTCCAAGACTGCATTACTCAAAACCAATTACACCAAGATTCGACCCCCTAAGCCCCAGACCAAGACTATACCCCTTGAGACATTGATCAATACTAAACTTTTTAAGACCCAGACTAAGGCGCCATTTAAACAGAACACATTTTTCCATGTCAATGCACTAGTTTTCCATGGTTTTTTTATATGCAAGCACAGATTTTATAGATGTGCATGACTGTTTATGTCTTGTCCTGAAGCATCTTGCACATGAGTACTGTTAAGAAGCCATGTCAAGTTAAAAGAATTTTAACTTTTACACACATTGCTTCTCATCAATGTAGGTTCTAAACAAGGGGACCAATCAGAAGAACTCTGAGGTAGGGCAAGCATTGCAAATTCCTGTTTACAGTAGCAGATTGGCATGACCACATTTTTATTTGTATAGAGAAGTCGACACTATAATAAAACATTCCAAAAACACAGTGTCTTGTGTTTTTAGATACCAAGGAGCATTGTGTAAATGGCCCCTAAGATTTACACCCCTCAAAATCCAAACAAAGACAGCATTCCCCAAAACTTAGACCAAGAATACACCACTTAAATTCAGACCAAGACAACAAGCATAAAGATCCAGACCATGACTACACCCCTCAAAACTCAGACCAAGTCAAGACCCCTAAGCTCCAGACCAAACAACACCACTAAAACCACTAGAATCTTTTGTTATACCGTTCATGTACATTTTTACATATTTTTTCAACTATTTTATTTAATTCTAGGGTATCTCCAGCAGCAAAGGACCATCCACTCTCAAAAGTTACTGGTTAGCCCATAATTCAGCAAATATCTGAGAAGCAGATTGCTTATATAGCAACATCCCAGTATGCTATAGGCCTGAACAGTGCAGTGGCTTTATATCCAAAGAAAAAAAATATATATAAAAAATGGCTTTTCAAATGTGTTTTTGAAAACTAATGAAGACAGCAAAAGCCAATGATTTATTTGAATTATTTAGCCTGACATGTTTACGGTTCCAGAATTTTTCTATAATACAATATATTGTGTTCAATAGGAAAAAAGTAGTTTTTTTACCCAGACATTTAAAAATAACATATTTTAGAGCAGTCATGCCATCAGAATCTTATTCCAACCCATGTCTATTCAAGATCCAGATCCATACCAAAAAAAATCCAAGACCATGACTACATCCATCAAGACCCTGAGCTAATCTGCACACTTTAACTAGGCAACATATTTCAAGTCATCTATTAAAGAGCCCCTATTTTACATGAAAAAATGTAATATTTTGGTTTTTCAGAAACGCATTTAAATCGGAAAAGGAAGAAGCACACGTCACGTTTTTAACAGTTTTGGACGTGATATGTGAACAGCCTCATAAAGATTAAACCTGAGAGATACAGAACAAGCACTGATCTATAATAGATAAGTGATTACAAGCCGCGCGGGGCGATTACAACTTGTAACACGCAGTTAAACACATATTTTGCAAACTACACAAAACAAGGCAACAATTTAGTTACACTTACATGTTATGATCCGGTGGCAGAAGAAACTGGTCCATATGAACTGTAAAAGTTACTGACAAAGTGCCATAGTCTCTGCTGCTCCTTCAATAGCAAACGGCTGACGAATCCCGTGTTGCAGCGTAGGTTATTGTATTAAAAATTTGAAAAATGACAGGAACAAACAGTGCTACAGTAGGTTGGCTATACTGTGGTATTGTTGTGAAAATCAACTAACCCTTTATTCCCCTCAGCCGAATCGCCATCTGTCAATGATCGTCATCTTCGCGTCATGATCAGTCCTGTGATTTCCCTCACGTCTCCGCTAGTGTGTGAAGGGAAACGTGTGCACATTTTACCGGAACTGAAATTTGGTGATGTACCACATCGACATCGATGCGATCAAACAAAAGATCCGAACTCAACTCAATTCGTTTATTCGACTCTGAGTCTATTTTGCTGAAGAATCAATAGTTTTAAACAAGGTGCACTTTTAGATTTAAAGCTCAGCTGGATGTTTTCATTCACTTAGAGCTGAGTTACACACTGCATGGAAGGTCTTTTTTAAAAACCCATAGTAGGGGCTCTTTAAGACCAAGATCTGTCGAGCCAAAAACTAGGTAGAAAATTTTAATGAACCAATGTTTTATCCAGCATATCAAATTTCAACAGTTTAAATGCCTCTTTTGAATCCAGGAGAAATCAAAGATTAAACTTTAACATAATTTTTTCAGTTTTGACCCTTAAAATAAATAAAATAATCCTAAAAGGGAAACATCCATAAATGCTGTTAACATGTCTTGAGACAAATCAAGACACTAACTTTGCCACAAATGCAACCTGACAGACATCATAATCTATAGTGAGCTGGCTTTTGTCAAAGCTGGTCATGCTGAACTCAAAGTTAATTTAAACTGTTAAAGAGGACCTGATTAACTGAACTATTGAAAGGCTTTCTGAAAAAGGGTCGCCCTGAATCCATAATTAAATTTCCATTAGCCTAACATTAGAGTGGCTTTATTTTATGGTACAACTGAAGGGACCACGCTGTTCTATTCAGGAGGCCCGGCTCGAGCATATTTAGAAACATTTGTGTGATTGTTTTAGTGGCAACAACATTTGTAACACCTCTTTAACTACTCTTTCTATTAAGAAACTGCCAAGTCTTGAGTGTTAGATTGGAGTCTAATATTCATTCCACATCTTTTATGGAGACATGTATGCACTCACATAAAAAGAGTCTGATGGTCTGATTAATCCACTTCAGGAGAAACCATTATCACAAGAACAATTGGTGTGTCTATCCTCGTGGAGTGGTCATCCATCAATGTCACTGCTACTTATTATTCGCAATTGCCTCAGGAGGTCCACATTTAGCCACTATGGAAACTCTAACAGTCATAATTCAGGTTTGCCTTTTGTTCTGGCATGCATTCATACTTTTCTTTCCCACATACAAGCGTATTATAATAAACAAACAAAAAACATTTTCTAGAAGTTGTTATCTGGAGATCAAAGTCGAGTGTTTAGGTACCGTACATCAGCGTGTGTTTTTAAAACCCTCACAGATGGATGTCGACGTCTGTATTTGAAGTTAGTTTTGGTGCTTTCGCAGTGTTTCATAATTCTGCGGTCATCAGGCAGTGATTGCTGCCTACATGAGAAGTGACCGTCTGCACAAATGAGTCATCGTTCACACCGAACACTGACAGTGCAGAGAACTCTGAGTTCTTCACAAATTCAGGGAAGACATCAAAAAAGAGATTAAAAAAACTTTTAAACGTTCTGTTTGCAAATGCATGCTTGCCTCACTCCTGTGGTGTCTTTGGCATTCCTCCATCTTCACTTCAAGGGATGTTTCCCACAATGAAAGTTTGCTGTTAATTTACTGACTGAAGATGTAGGTGACTGTTTTTGTTTTTTTTAGTATCACATTAAAGATTGAACTGCTGAAAACTGATTCACACAATGTAAGGCAAAGCTACTGGCACTTTGAGAGTCCATGACTGAATGAATGAATAAAAATTTGGTTTTAGTGTTAAAGTAATAGCTGCACACTTTATTTACTCAACCCATCCTTAGACTTTTATTCTGTCATACAGTTTGAGTACTTTTAAATTTTATCCATGCTTTTCCATGCTGTATAATGGTGTTTAACAGTGACTTTTATTTCGATTTTTCAAAAAGACATATGAAGTGGATCGATGTGTTTGCTATAAAAAATATTTCACATTTTTAAATGATAAACTCCAAGGCTCAAATCTAGTCTACCCCTTAGCCCTTCCCCTTACCCCTACTTCTCGTTTTGTGTGTTCATGTGAAGGGGTATAGGTTCTCGAATTCTCTTCCCAATTTTCTTTAGTTTGAAGGTGTAGGGCTAAGGGTAAGGGCTATAGTCCTTGAAACTGAGATTTTTCAGGACCATGCTCGAAACCAAGGGGTAAAAAAATTCCCAGAATACACCATCTAAAACACTGAAGTCAGGAGATATTTTTGGTCATTATTATGAATTTTTACGACAAACAAGCATATGTTTTAATACATTCATAATGCCGTTCGTATTTTACCGTCATGCTTAAAACACTTAAAAAAAAAAAAAAAAAGCTACATTTCGCTATCTATAATACCTAATAAAAACTCCTGTTTAGCAGTCCCACAACATACTTTCACATCTGAAACTCGATGACACTGGAATACCCTGTCAGAAAAGTCCAGTAGCTGGGAATTACCTTTTTACAGTGTCTGGTTTAACGTTAAATTTGTTTTTGTTTACATTGATGAATATGGCCACGGTGTAAATGCACAGAACAGTTACGATCTCATTTATCCTTCACTTTTGCCAATTGGTGAAGTTTTTTCCTCGCTGCTGTCGCCACTAGCTTGCATAGTTCGGGACTTGTAGAGCTGCGCATTGATGGATTGCTCTTCAGTGTTTGAACTCTCAGCAATGAATATTAAACCACACTGAACCGAGCTAAACTGAACCAAACTTAAACTCTGAAAACTGAACTGACACTGTTTCAATCGACTATAATCTTCTATGTGAAGCTGCTTTGACACAATCTACATTGTAAAAGCGCTATAGAAATGAAGATGAATTGAATTGAATTATTGTCACATTACATCTTTATCATTGATATTGTTGCCTTCAGTGATTTCCTGAAGATAAATATCAAAAAAATAATGCAGTTGAATAACTTCAGCAGTTACCATCATCAGTCTCATATAAAGCAAGAGATTGTGATGACATATGATGATGTGTGCAGGGGTTGTAGAGCTGTCCTATTTCTTAGTCTATTTTCTAAGTTGTGTTTCATTGGAACCACTTACAGCGCAGTTTATTTACCATAGAAGATGGCAACAAACAAAAAAACCAATTAGCTTGGCATTAACATATAACTGGGTGACACGGTGGCTGTGTGGTTAGCACTGTCGCATTACAGCAAGAAGGTTGCTGGTTTGAGTCTCGGCTGGACCAGTTGGCATTTGTGTGTGTGGACTTTCCATGTTCTCCCTGTGTTCAGGTGGGTTTCTTCTGGGTGTTCTAATTTCCCCCACAGTTCAAAGGCATGTGGAATAGGTGAATTGGATGAACTAATTTAGTCGTAGGGCCATATTGTTTGAGTGCAAATGGGTGTTTCCCAGTACTGGATTGTGGCATGAAGGGCATCATCCCCTGTGTTAAACATATGCTGGTTAAGTTGGTGGTTCATTCGGATATGGCGACCCCTGATAAATAAGGGACTAAGCCAAAAGAAAAGGAATGAATTAATTACTGTATAACTACACCATATTACTCTTAAAACATTGTGTATGTCCGCTCTTATGTCATACTGTACATCAGTTATTACTGATAATAGTTAACAGGCATTTAACGACCATCAGAAATCAGTGATTGGAGTCTACCATTTAAAAACATTTTAATATTTCTCTTACAAAAAACACATCGATCCATTTCATGACATGTGTTAACCCCCTGGCAGCATATATGGGTTAGTTTTACGATAGACTTAAGCACTCTTGGTAGGTTAAAAAAAAAGCCACTAAATAACATTGAAGAGCCAGGATAAAACTTAAAATTACTCCTCCTTACCGTGAATAAATAAGGTGGTGATTAAACTTTTGCATGAAATATATTCCTTTTACGGGCGACGCAGTGGCGCAGTAGGTAGTGCTGTCGCCTCACAGCAAGAGGGTCGCTGGTTCGAGCCTCGGCTGGGTCAGTAGGCGTTCTGTGTGGAGTTTGCATGTTCTCCCTGCATTCCCGTGGGTTTCCTCCGGGTGCTCCGGTTTCCCCTAAAGACATGTGGTACAGGTGAATTGGGTAGGCTAAATTGTCCGTAGTGTATGAGTGTGTATGGATGTTTCCCAGAGATGGGTTGCAGCTGGAAGGGCATCCGCTGCGTAAAACGTGCTGAATAAGTTGGCAGTTCGTTCCGCTGTGGCGACCCCGGATTAATAAATGGACTAAGCTGAAAAGAAAATGACTAATATTCCTTTTAAATGTACTTCCTATTTGTAGGTTTTAAATGAAAGTGACTGCATTTAATAATCAAAATTGACTTTTTGGTGACTAATTATATCATTACACCAGTAAGTGAGTCCTTGAATCTTCATTAATTTAAAAAACAAGTGAGTCATTGAATTGGTCACTCAACTGATTCATTCAAAATCACTGATTTACTGTATTGAGAAACCAATATTATGTGGGTTAGTTTTATGATAGACTTTAGCACTTTTGGATGCTTTAAAGTAAAAGCCACTACATATTCCTATCAGTGAATAAATTATGTGGGGATTTTCCTTTTTGGGTGAAATAGTCCTTTAAAACTACTTCTACTTACTTTTTGTAATGTGTATTTATATAGCGCATTTATCGTGTATGCCCATACACCCAAATCACTTCACATTCATAAGGGGGGTCTCTCTACACCACCACTAGTGTGCAGCATCCACTTGTATGATGCAACGGGAGCCAGTGTGCTCGCCACACACCAGCTATAGGTGGAGAGGAGAGACAGTGATGAAGCCAATTCAGTGGATGGGGATGATTGGGAGGCCATGATGGGTAAGGGCCGATGGTGGGAATGTGGCCACCAGGGTTACATCCCTAATCTTTACAAGAAGTGTCATTGGATTTTTTAATGACCACAAGGAGTCAGGACCTCGGTTTAATGTCATCATCTGAAAGACAGAGCTAACTGACACTCTAGTGTCCCCACAGATTGAGCGCTCCCTGCTGGCATCACTAACACCAACCTAGTTTTCCCATGTGTTCTCCCATCCAGGTACTGACCAGGCTCAGCCCTGCTTAGCTTCAGTGAGTAACTGCTCCTGGGATGCAGGCTGCAGGTAATAAATGAAAGGGACTGCGTTCAATAAGCAAATTTGACTCTGTTTACTAGTTTTATGAGTACACCAGCAAGTGAGTCCATGAATCTTCATTAATTTAAAAAAACAAGTGAGTCATTGAATTGGTCACTCAACTGATTCATTCAAAAACACTGATTTACTGTATTGAGAAAATAATCAAGGAGTGAAACGTAATCAATAATATTAATTCAATGTCAGAGCTTGTTTTTTCCAATCAAACATGCTGAATTGTCACTTGTCAGTTTGTGTAATGTCTGAAAGGTGATGTGCTGTAATCTGCCGATTAATGTGCGGTGTGAATTGACCTAAGCAATAGTTAACTCTGCTTTGGTTTAGTTTGCAGATTCAAAGCAACACTTGTGGTGCTGCGTAATAGTCACTGTCAAAATGGTTGCAGACATTATTCATGAATAGCCCTTGACATTTTCCCCCATCTAAATAACATTGAGCAACTCAATCTGTTGTATGAACTAGATTAACCCATCGTGTTATAAGAATATGACCCATTTCTGCAGCTAATTTGTAAAAATGGCAAGAAACTGCTGGGTAAAATGTATAAACTAGCAATGTTTTTTTTTCATAAACTTGACATGGTGAACTCAATCAGCAGCAGTATTTTTAGTCTTTTCAATGGCACTAATAGACTTTGAGTGGCTGTGATTACGTTGTGAGGTATTATTATAAAGTAGCACTCATTTTCCTCATTTTTGTTGATGATGGACATGCATTGTTTGGCTCTCAGGACACGCATTGTTATTTAGCTCTCTGAAAACCCACAAGCCTTGACACTTCTACAGCTCAGTAATGTCACACAAAATGTTTTCTTTTTATTCATCTACTGAGGTCAATGCGACAGGCTACATGTCTATGATCGGCATTTATCTTCATGAATATGAGTTTGTTCAAAAATTAAGTTGTGCATCTAAAAGGAAAACAGTTTTTCAGCTGCAATTTTACATGAACTCATTATGTTCAAGGTGAATCAACAAAGGTTGGCATTTCAACACTGTTAATGTTTAATAAGCCGAGCATTTTATCGCTTCTGACAGGTTGATGGTGGATATTCGAGCTCACATTGTTTATCAAATTAAATTATGTAATTATCTGTTTATATGTGCAATCTGCTTTTGTTTTTGATTAAGGTACATTTGCATGTCCAAATACAAAAAAAAAGAATTACTACAACTTCAACTCTGAAAACTGGACTGACACAGAAGTTCTAATAAACTGAAACTATGTCAAGCTCTTTTGACACAATCTACGTTGTAAAAGTGCTATAGAAATAAAGATTGTTTGAATTGAATTTTAATTAAATGCTGTAATTAAGTACATATTTTAAGTATCTGTACTTTTTAAAAATGTTAATTTATGAAACTATGCTTCACTACATTTAAAAAAAAAAAAAACTAGCAAAAAAAATTGTAATATATAGCCTATTGCATATAATAATATTGCACTGAACACTTAATTTGTGAATTGAACTGACATTTGTGAATGAACTAACTGAGTCAAATGATCTGTTCACAGTTTGTCTCCAGTAAACGACTCACTGATTCAAATGTACCGTTCAGGGTGAAACTCCAGTAAATTGCTTTATAAATCAGTTTAACAAATGGAGTAACATGTTTTCATTTGAATTATCAGTGTGGTTATTAGAGTGTGACCAACATTGTTGTAAAATAAACATTCATCTGTAAATACTTTTACTTTTGTTCCTTAATTAAATAAAAAAATCTAATAGTTTTGCACGTTGACTTTAAACTATTTTAAACAACTCACTGATTCAAATGATCTGTTTAGAGTTAGTCTCCAGCGACCAACTCACTGATTCAAATGATCTGTTTAGAGTTAGTCTCCAGCGACCAACTCACTGATTCAAATTATCCACTCAGGGTTATGCTAGGTTCCATTTGGAGGGCTCATCCATATACCCAAATCCCTTCTGAGGGTCCCTCAGGGGTGTTAAACTCAGTTCCTGGAGCTATTCAGCTCTGCATTATTTAGGCCCTGTTTACACTAATACATTTGAGCTTTTTAAAACACATATGTTTTGCTACGGTTACACCTTTCATTCGCATTTCTGTGGAGTTTTCGAGCACCGAAAAACAGAGCGTTTCGAAAAAGCTGAAAAGGCCCTTTTTCAATCACTGCTGCTCTGTGTGGAGGAAAGCGAAGACATCTGAAAATGGAGGCATGGCTGCATCTGATTGGGGCTTTTTCTCAATATTAAGTGGACAAAGTTTCATCTTGCTCCCTTTCTTTCTTTAGGAGCTCAGACTTCACAAGATTGGCATGGAAAACAAACTCCGATGACACGAGGAGTATAACGTCATTCACATCACCCTGGCTACGTTGTTTATGTTAACAATAAATGAATAAGTTCACCCTTCACAAATCTCATTTAAATTCATATTTTCAGTAGTAAGCTATACAATATTATATTTGTGCATAAACATTAGATTAGTCAGTACTGAAGCCAGATCTGGAGCTAATCTAACAAAAGTTATAAAAATGGTCCAAAAACTAGTACAACTAAATTTTATATATATTATTTTTTATTTATTTTTTGCTTGAATTTAATTGTATTATCTTTCAGTTTTTTTTTTAATATGTTTGGTGACCTAAAATATAACCTGCTTTGTTTAAATGCACCAAAATACATTGCCTATATTCACTGAAAAATGAATAAAAATATTAATTTTCAAAATGGGGTGTAGTCTATCTACCTATTTTCATTTAGATGTTAATAAGTTAAGTCACCAAAAATGTTGAGGCGTCATTTTATGCATATTTGCTGTAATATTTGCACAGGGTCTATAAAATAACGGTTTATAAATACAAAACATACCATGTCTCCTTTGCTGAATATCAGTTTTAATAATCATTAATGGTCATTATAAAAGTATAAAATACAATAAGGTTATACAATATTGGAAATAATGGCAATCAATCAGTCAAATGTGCAGTGTACATCAGTGTATGTGGTTACATAAATTAGTAATTAACTTATCTTTGCGCTTGGCCAAAACACTTTACCTGAGAACAATAAAGGATTCAAAAGACAGAAGAGTCGTTAGAGACAAGATGGATTAATTATCAAGTTTAACAACTATAGCGAGATAAGATGCAGTGGTAGATCCTTGATGAATTGTCTGATGTGCTCTGCTCTCACCTAGGGTTTTGTGCCCAAAGCACCCGCTGACTGCCTGGAGCTCAGACATCCGCATCCCTATTTACATTTACATTTAGCAGACACTTTTATCCAAAGCGACTTACAAATGAGGACAAGGAAGCAATTTACACAACTATCAGAGCAACAGTGAATAAGTGCTGTAGGCAAGTTAGAGTGTTAGAGAATTTAGAGTGTGCCACTAGTCTCCAGTAAACAACTCACTGATTCAAATGATCCATTCAGAGTTGGTATCCAGTAAACAACTCACTGATTCAAATGATCTGTTCAGGTTGAGACTCCAGTAAACGATTCACTGATTTTACAAACTGATTCAAATGGGGTTTTGCATCTTTTAATTATCATCAATTATCGGTGTGGATATTAGAGTGTGACCAAAATTCTGACCAAAATTGTGATCAAAGTGAGGACTTTTTTTATTCTTTAATTAAATTATAATGCTGAAAAAATGAGTAATATTTAAAAAAATTACTTTTTACTTCTATTTGAGTCATATATTTTATTAGGGTATTTCTGAACTTTTACTGTACAATGCCATTTGTGTACTTCGACACTGAAAATAGGTTTTGATATGCACTGGAAGCATTTGTGTGTCAAATGTGAAAACATTAGCGAAAGTATAATATAGATATTCAGAGTAGTAATTTAAAAACCTATCAGTTATGAGTACTTGCAATATGAATCAGTAAATTATATTTGACTTCATCCTAATAGCACAGAATAAAAACTTTAATTATATATTTTAAACAAAGAAAAAAACATCAGTTTAAGAAACCTCTGTTATTGGTGTTAATCTGGCAACTGGCGTCATTTCCTTAATTATCTGACAAACCCAATTTATCTGGAGATCTAACTTTCCAGTTTTCACTGACTTTGCAAGATGGTGAGCTGTTCTAAAGTGACTGAAAGCCACTACAGTCAGTGAACTGTGGAAGAGATTGGAAGAAAATTGGAGCAAAATTAATAAACAGCAGAGCAGTGTGATAGAATACTGATGTCCTGTGGCCATAAATGTACTGAAGCCATTCAAAGCAAAGGCCTATACACTTCCTACTCATTTTTAGTGCTGTAACCTTCAGAAATTATAGTTATAATCTTAGTTTGTGCTACAATCATTGCCATTCTAAGTGCTTTCCACAAAAAAGTGCCTTTGGTTGTTTTGTTAAACACGTTTTTCAGTATTAACATGGTACATTTAACCAAGAAAAAACTTTAAAGGGGACCTATTATGCCTCTTTTTACAAGATGGTAAGTCTCTGATGTCTTTAGAGTGTGTATATGTGAAGTTTAAGCTCAAAATACCCCACATATAATTGTTTATAACTCTTTGAAGCTGTCCCTTTTATAGGCGTTGGTGCAAATTGTGCAGTTTTAGTGACTGTCACTTTAAATTTAAATGAGATTGTGCTCCCAGCCCTCATTTCAAAAGACACACCGTCACAAAACAGTGTTTAAACTCCTTAAAAATATGGATTTTTTGCATAATAGGTCCCCTTTAAATTTTGCAAAATGATGATTGCATTATCTCTGAAAAAAACAAGGTTTTATACATTTTCTAATATTAATAATGAACTAAATATGCATGTCTTAGTTTACATATTAATTTGTGTTAACTTGTACGATCTCATTTGTACATTTTAGAATAAATTGGTCATCCCTCAATGAGGAGTAGGTTTAGGGGTGGGGTTTTGGAAGTATGTCTGTTTTTAAAAATCGTATGTTTTATTTCAAGCTTGAATTTGTACTTATTAGCCACTTTTTTGCAGAAGAGATTGGAAGAAAACTAGTGCAAAATTAATCAACAGCAGAACAGTGTGAGAGAATACTGATGTCTTGTGGCCACAAATGTACTGAAGCCATTCAAAGCAAATGCCTATACACTTCCTACTTATTTTTAGTGCTGTAATCTTCAGAAATTATAGATATAATCTTTGTTTGTACTTCAATTATTGCCGTTCTAAGTACTTTCCACAAAAAAAGTGCATTGGTTGTTTTGTTAAAGACTCTTTTCAGCATTAGCATAGTACTGTAAAGTCACCCAAACTCTCTGATGTCTTTAGAATGTGTATGTGAAGTTTAAGCTCAAAATACCCTACATATAAATGTTTATAACTCTATGAAGCTGCCCCTTTTATAGGCTTTGGTCCAAATTGAGCAGTTTTGGTGACTGTCGCTTGAAATTTAAATGAGATTGTGCTCCCTTTTCAAAAGACACACTGCCACAAAACTGATTAAACCCCTTATAAAAGTGATTTTTGCAAATAGGTCCCCTTTAAATTTTGCACAATTATGATTGCGTTATTTCTAAAAAAGAAAAAAATCAAGGTTTTATACATTTTCTAATAATGATAATGAACTAAATATACAGGTCTTGATTTAGTGGCCGATTCGTATTCATTTGAACAATCTCATTTGTAGATTTTTGTGTGATCTGCTCATCTGGATTCCACACAATTCCTTCATGTTGTCAAAACACAAATCAATTAACTTAACTTAATTGTTTTGTTTGTTTGTTTGTTTGTTTGTTTTCTAATTTAAGTGGTTTGAACATGAAACGATTAGGTTGTCGCACAAAATTGTGTTGGTTTAACTCTAACTATTGAATAAGTTGTTTGAACAAGCAGCAAAAGTAATTTTTGAGTGAATATGGTTTAAGGTTTAGGGGTGGGGGGTTGAAACATGTCTCTCTTTAATAATCATATATTCTAATACAAATTAAATCATTTGAATCTGTAAATTAGCCACTTTTTTGACAAATTGTAAATTAGTTACATTTCCTAATGAGATCACACTGTAAAAAACGCAAGGTTCCACACAATTCAAGTTGTCCCAACACAAATTATGTTAACTATTACTGATTAAGTAGATTAAACATAAAACAATCAAGTTGTCCCAAAAACATTTAAAAATTTATTATTAGTACTTGCCGTAAATAAACAAATATCAGTTTAAGATACCTCTCAGTTATTAGTGTTAATCTAGCAACTGGCGTCATTTACTTATTTTCTGACAAACTCAATTTATCTGGCGGTCTAACTTTCCAGTTTTCACTGACATTGCAAGATGGTGAGCTGTTCTAAAGTGACTGAAAGCTACTACAGTCAGTGAACTGTGGAAGAGATTGGAAGAAAATTGGAGCAAAATTAATAAACAGCAGAGCAGTGTGAGAGAATTTAAGTGGATTGAACATGAAACAATTAAGTTGTCCAACCAAAAAACTTAAAAATTGTGTTGGTTTAACTCATTAAATAAGTAGTTTGATCAAGCAGCAAAAGTAATTGTTGAGTGAATGATGGGTAGGTTTAGGGGTGGGGTTTTAAAGCATGTCTCTCTTTAAAAATCATATGTTTTAATATAAATTAAATCACTTGAATTTGTATGAATTAGCTACTTTTCTGACAAAATGTAAATTAGTTATGTTTCCTCATGAGATCACACTGTAAAAAATATGGGTTCCACACAATTCATTCATGTTGTCCCAACACAAATCGGTTAAGTTAACTATTAGCGATTAAGTAGAAAAAACAATTAAGTTGTTCCAAAAATGTTTAAAAATGTATTATTAATACTTGCTGTAAATAAACAAAGAATAAAAAATATCACTTTAAAATACCTCTCAGTTTTTAGTGTTAATCTAGCAACTGGCATCATTTCCTTAATTATCTGACAAACCCAATTTATCTGGCGGTCTAACTTTCCAGTTTTCACTGACTTTGCAAGATGGTGAGCTGTTCTAAAGTGACTGAAAGCCACTACAGTCAGTGAACTGTGGAAGAGATTGGAAGAAAATTGGAGCAAAATTAATTAACAGCAGAGCCGTGTGAGAGAATTTAAGTGGATTGAACATGAAACAATTAAGTTGTCCAACCAAAAAATTTAAGAATGTGTTGGTTTAACTCATTAAATAAGTAGTTTGATCAAGCAGCAAAAGTAATTTTTGAATGAATGATGGGTAGGTTTAGGGGTGGGGTTTTAAAGCATGTCTCCCTTTAGAAATCATATGTTTTAATACAAATGAAATCATTTGAATTCCTAAACTGAAAAAAAAATGATTCAAAAATTATTCCTTGGATTTACTCATTTTTTTTTTAAGTTAAGTGGTTGTAAACTATTTATTTGTTCTGAAACAAATTAAGTTGAACATTACTAAGTTTTATTATTTTATTTATTTATTTATTTATTTTATAATAGATTAGAAATCCCAAGAGTTCAGTCAAAGCAGGGTGAATCGGCTTTCAGCTACTACGCCCCTCGCTGCTGGAATCAGCTCCCAGAAATGATCAGATGTGCTCCAACATTAGGCACATTCAAATCAAGACTGAAAACACATCTGTTTAGCTGTGCCTTTACTGAATGAGCACTGTGCTACGTCCGACAGATCGAACTACTATGTTTTTCTCTTCTTTTTAATTCTTTTATAACACATTTTATCTGATTTTATTTTATTTTATTTCTATTTTTACCATTTCTATTATTTGTTTTTTTATTTCTCTTATACTTGTTTCTTTTATTCCTGTTTATGTAAAGCACTTTGAATTGCCACTGTGTATGAAATGTGCTATATAAATGAACTTGCCTTGCCTTGCCTTGCCTTATTTAAATTCAACACATATAAATTGTTTGCAACAATTTTGCAGACATCACTTTTTTTCAGTGTATGAATTAGCCACTTTTCTTCAGTGTATGAATTAGCCACTTTTCTTCAGTGTATGAATTAGCCACTTTTCTGACAAAACGTAAATTGTTTTCGTTTCCTCAAGAGCACACTGTAAAATATGCTGGGTTCCACACAATTCATTCATGTTGTCCCAACACAAATCGATTGAGTTAACGATTAATGATAAAATTGATTCAACATAATTCAGTTCACCTTTATTTGTATAGCGCTTTTACAATGTAGATTGTGTCAAAGCAGCTTCACAGATCAAAGTAAATGATCAGTGTTTAGCTCAGTTCAGTGTGGTTTAATAATCACTACTGAGAGTCCAAACACTGAAGAGCAAATCCATTGATGCGCAGCTCTACAGATCCCAAACCATGCAAGCCAGTGGCGACAGCGGCGAGGAAAAAACTTCACCAATTGGCGAAAGTGAAGAATTAAAAAAACTCGAGAGGAACTAGGCTCAGTTGGGCACCATTATTTCTCCTCTGGCCAAATGTCTTGTGCAGAGCTACAGTAAAGGTGCCGGAGGCTGGAGAGCGCTGGACCTCAGCGAAGATTCGTCTGTCGCTGGAGCGTCACAGGAATCAGTCTCATGCTCTCCTCTCCTCCATGACCACCACAGCAGATAAAACAATCAAGTTGTCCCCCAAAATAATCTCAAGAATTGTGTTGTTTCAGCTCATTTTAAATAAGTAATTAGAACAAGCAATAAAAATCATATTTTTTTTAATGCAGGCTGGATGTGTATGCATGTAATTTAGCATACTCTATATTTACTCCTCCACCTAGCACTCTTTTATCACAACAGCTGTATTATTATTTCTAACCGCACACCTAAGATGTGAGAAACTTGTTGCGATGACTCATTTGAAGGACCATCCATAGATCACAGATCATAACACTCTATCAAACTCTAACTGCACCGCAGTCGCAAAGAATAAAGATGTTGACATTAGTCCTCAGCAGATGAAGCGGAGACTAAACAGAGCCTGTTTTCAGAGTCATTTATCAGACAAATAAACAGTCGCACTTTTTGATGTATAACCTCGCGCCGCCCCGTAATGGAAAAGTGATCATCAAGCAGAAAGTTCATGAAGGAGCACTACTTCGACTTTTAAGTAATTCTTTTCTCTTTGTGTTTTCTCTGGCCCTCCCATCTCTTCCTTGAGAGCTTTCCTGCCGGGGCTGTGCAGGGGTTGAAGTGGATGATGAAGAGGCTGAGCAGGGGGCCTGGCAGCACTACATCCCACACAGACGCCTCTCTTGTGGGCATGCCGAGAGAGACACGGCCCCCCGGATGGAAGGTTGCTGGCAGTCTGGAGCCGGAACTGCAGAGGGAAATGGCTTGTTCATTAATCTACCTTATACCACCCTCCTTGTACCTGTCTATTTTCTCCCCTCACCTCTTTTTTTTTTCCCTTCCCACTTTTGCTCTTTCTTTACTCTAAATGTGCTTTTTAAAGGGTTTGTTCACCTACAAATGAAAGTTCTGCCTTAAAAGGGCTTTAAAATAGACAAGGAGAACATGCAAACTCCACACAGAAATGCCATCTGGCCCAGCTGGGACTTGAACCAGCAAACGTCTTGCTGTGAGGCAACATTGCTAACCACTGAGCCACTGTCGCCTATATAGTTTCAACCTACTAAAATTATCAAAATAATTCACTTTGTTAGGCTGTAGAGTTAAATGCTGTAGTCATGTATACATTTAACAGCTAATTATGTGTTTCCTCTTTTTTACTCACCTTTACGTTACAATAAACCTGAGTGAATTTCTTTCCTCCCCAATTGGAGGAATCAAAATGACTTTTCATGCAATTATAATAAATGGAATCTAGTGCTTTTAACCTTCTAGTTCTATAATATAGACCATAAAATCGTTTGCATGGATGAATGGATCAGAGTTATTGAAAAGCTTACTTCTCTTATGTTTTAGAGAAGTTCATGAGAAAAGCAGCAATACCTGATATTTCATTTCTCATTTTCCTTCAGCTTAGTGCTTTTATTTATCAGGGGTCGCCACAGCGGAATGAACTGCCAACTTATCCAGCATGTCTTTTACACATAAGTGATTTTTTTTTTCACTATTGCAATGGTTATTTTTTGTTTATCCAGTTCACTAAACACTGAAAAAAAACATTCATTCACTGTAAAAAAAAATTTCTTTGTTGTTCCAACACAAATCGATTAAGTTAACTTAATAATTTTTACAAATTTAAGTGGTTCCCCAAGAACCGTGTTGCTTCAACTAATTTTAAATAAGTATTAACAAACAGCAAAAGTGGTTGCAAACAATTTATATCAGGCCTGTAGCCAGCTTGGTGAAAGTAGTGGTTCTTTTTTCTTAAAAGTGGACTTTCTTGCAGTTATTCACCTCATTTTCGGTTTAATTCTGAAATTTTAATTCTGCATTTTGGTGACATTTTAGCACTATTCTGAATTGGCTTGTCGGAAGGTCATAATAACCACACTTTTTGACTATTTTAGCCAAAATAGCAGTCAAATCAATTTTAGTGTGGGCCGCTTTTGGGGTTTCACATCTTTTTATTGGTAATTTTTTGTTTTAAGAATAAGGTCCAAGATTTAGAATAAAAGTTACTTGTAAAAGGTTTTCTACATATAAAAACAATCCATCAAACAATTTTGTGTTTAAGACACGTGTAATAGACATCTAAATGTAGACCGCTTGGCTAAAACAAGGGGCTGTCAGTGTAAATCTAATAGACATCTAAGAATTGCTCAACTAGACTAGTCGTCAAATAGACATATTAGACAGACTTTATATGTGTAGTCATTCATTTCTGTCTATTTGATGACTAGTCTAGTTTTGGCCTGTTTTTAGACGTCTATTAGATTTTCACTGACAGCCCAACTTTAGCCAAGCGGATTATGTTTAGACGTCTATTAGACATCTTTAAAAAAAATGCTTGCTGGGAATACAGCAGATAACTTCTCTTACGTCAAATTGTGTGTTTTTGTGCACAGCTGGATGTTGGACTCATTAGCTTTACAATCAAAATAGGACAAATGAGCTAATTTATGGGTAAATTTCTGGACATTTTTCAGTGAGGGGTGGGTCTTCTGAACCACCCGAACCCCCTGTGGCTATGGGTCTGTACAGTATATGGGCTGAATTTAAACCCAAATTAAATTTGGTAACGTTCAACTTAATGTGTTTGTTTAAATTCAGCCCAATTTAAATTGTTTGTTTTCAGTTACCTTTGAAAAAAGTAATAAATCCAATGAATCATTTACTGCAGTGCAGGTCTGAATGCTTCAACTGTTCACATAAAGTAAAATTTTTTAAATAAACATGTTTAATAGCTGGATTTGTCAAAAATAGCTACATTACCCACGATGCTTAGAGAAAATTCCACAAATCTGAGAGTAATAAAAGGAAAAGCATCCAAAATATTATATTTAGCCCCACCCACCCACACTGCAAATGGCAATCAAGTTGTTTTTTTATGCTCTCAAAAATATAAATTTAATTTAATATTATCATATTAATATTAATTAAAGTTTAAAAAAAATTTTGTTAAGTAATTTTAAAGCATCAATATAATAAAATAAAAGTCATGTCTTCAATTATAACAAGTTATTAATTTTATATTCAGAAGAGTTAAGAATGCAATTTTTGTTGTGGAAAAAAAAGCTTTTTTATTTTATTTTATTTAATAACGAGTGGTTATTTTATGGCTGCACGGTGGCTCAAGGTTTGAGCTTCGGCTGGGTCATTGCGCTTCTGTTTTGCAAGTTCTCCCCGTGTTTGCGTGGGTTTCCTCTGGGTGCTCCGGTTTCCCCCACAAGTCCAAAAGCATGTAGCATAGGTGAATTGAATAAGCTAAATTGACTGTAGTGTATGTATGTGAATGAGTGCGTATGGATGTTTCCCATTAATGGGTTGCAGCTGGAAGGTCATCCGCTGTGTAAAAAATATGCTGGATAAGTTGGCGGTTCATTCTGCTGTGGCAGATAAAGGGACTGAGCCGAAAAGAAAAAATAAAGAATGAATGAATGGTTATTTTATTTAGAAATTTTAGATGAAATAATGTACAGTATATGGGCTGAATTTAGTAATATTCAACTTAATTTGTTTGTTTAAATTCAGCCCATATATATATATATATATATATATATATATATATATATATATATATATATATATATATATATATATATATATATATATATATATATATATATATATATATATATATATATATATATATATATATATATAGTTTGCAACCAGTTACCTTTAAAAAAAGTAGTAAATCCAATGGATCATTTTCTTCAGTGCGGGTCTGAATGATTCATTCACACGTCAGATGTATACGCTTCACAAATTTAGCTGAACATCTAAAAATTGCGCCAAAAAAAGCAGATGAATTGTTCAGAAAAGACATGAGGTGAATTAAATGGCGACACTATTTCATTTATGAGTGAACTTCCCCTTTCAAACACCCCTTTTAAAGCTTTTACTATAAAGTCACGCATCATTTTGTTTCGAAATCATTCTTACCTAATAAATCTCGCTGGATTTCTCACTTCCTTCCTTCACCATCAACCCCATTTGCTCTTTCTTCATGTGAGGGTGCGCTGACAGATCCTGGCCTGAACGGAAACGAGCGTGTCCATCCATCCTCGCCATTCTCGCTCCCTCATCTTGTGTCTCTTTCCTCTCTTCTCTCTCTCTTTTTTTCCTTTCAGGTGTGTTGGCATTTTCTCTTTCTTATCGCAGGAGGCAGGCAGGAGTCATGGGCAAACAACACGCATCATTACCTGCGTGAGTAAAGTGGTCGGGTACTGGCATCTTCAACCGTTGCAGAATAACTAATGCTTTCTGGAAGCTTCCACTCGGCTCTGTACCAGCCCAGAGGCAATTTGGGGCTTCATCCCATCGCAGATAGCTCAGATAACTGGGCATTTATTTGCCCTCATGACTCCTAAAAATACATACAGCCTCAGGGTTTTATAGAGAGCAGTCTTGACCTGAGACCCTAAGAAGCTCACATATGCATTAATAACTATACAGAGAAAATTAATAACAATCCCACATATTAAATACAATCCCACAAAGCATTGCAACAGTCAAGTTAAAAATGATGGATCAATGTATAATTTTGTTTTATTGTTCTCTCTCTAATATATTTATCTCTAATATTTGTCACATATATATTTATCTCTGTATTTATCTCTGATATTTGTTAATACAGTGGACCAGTTAAAGGTGCAGTAGGTGATCTGCCAAAATGCTAACCGGTTAGTATAATATCTTTGAAACACAGTCCATCCCCTGCCATCCAAAGCCATGCCTCCTGATATCATGAACGTGCACCTTAAAGATGACAGCAGACAACCCACTAGATCATGTGATACACCAGTTAGAAAACTTTATAGTTCTTTATAATACTACAATTCCCAATGAAAACCGTATTATGTCTAGCACGTTTTCAGTTGTGTAGCACTGGTCTCACTCTCTCATGCGCTTTGTCCTAAAGTGACGACTGTATGCTTAGTGGTTGGCCGGCGGGATGCAGGAATTACACTTATTACTAAGCCATACTTACAGGCTATTTCAGACAGAATATTCAGAGTAGCATGGTAAACAATATGGGAACCGCATCACATGTTGTAATTGTTAAAAAAAATGAACCAATGTGAATACAAAACCAACTCACCTCAGTAAAGCAGGCTAGTCAGAATAGCGCTATTTACTTATGTTGTGTTGTTAAACTAAATACAAATCTACATTATCGATGTTGTAAAAGGTCCCTCATGAAACTGAAAATAGTCACATCAATCTTTCACCAGAAGATTTCAGCGGCTGAACAACACTTCTGTGCATATAACCCATTCGTAAAACAACACAATCTACATCAGCTTTAAGTGACTAAAAGAGTTTTAAAAAATAACATTACCTGTCTAAAAGAAATACTTCAGTTAATTTCATAAGGAAACAATATTTTTATCAATGACTGGAAAACTTTCAAAGACTTTTTTTGTTGGAATTGTGTTTAGTTGATTGAATATGCTTTTGTTAAACCCATCTGTTCACATTAGGTAAACCTTTTCAAATAAACGTTATATAGCTGGATTTAAAAAAAAAACTACATTACCCACGATGCTTAGAGAAAATTCCACCAATCAGAGAGTTAAAAACGGGAAAAGCACACAAAATAGTATATTTAGCCCAACCTACTCCCACACTGCAAATGACAATGAAGTTGGATGTCTTATGCTTTCAAAACTGTAACTAAATTTAAATATTTAACAATTTTGTACAAAATTAAAGTAATTTTCAACTTGCAGACAAGATCATTGGCATTGGTTTCTTTTTTTAAAATGTGTTTATTTTAGTTTTTTGTTCCATTTACCTCCTCATATTCTCTTCAACATGCGCAATATAATTACTTTGTTCCAAAATTTACAACAGAAAGGCCGTAGCTTCTTTCAATACAAAGCTCCTTTTGATTGGAACAATCTTCCTTCTACTTTCAGATCAATTAAGACATTTAGTCTTTTCAAGGCACATTAATCTTCTTTTTTGGAAACAACTTGTGAATTTTATTATTATTGGTTCCAATTTTAAATACTTATTATTTATTTGTATATCAAATTATTTGTACTTTTGATTGTTTTTGTTTGCTTAGACCAGGGGTCACCAATCTCGGTCCTGGAGGGCCGGTGTCCCTGCAGAGTTTAGCTCCAACTTGCCTTAACACACCTGCCTGGATGTTTCCAGTATACCTAATAAGACCTTGATTAGCTTGTTCAGGTGTGTTTGATTAGAGTTGGAGCTAAAATCTGTAGGGCACCGGCCCTCCAGAAAGTAGTTTGGTGACCCCTGGCTTAGACTTTAGATGGTGGGAAGTGTTTCAGGTGAAGTGTGCTGCTTGTTTGTTTGTTTGTTTGTTTGTTTGTTTTGTTTAGCTGTATGTTTGTTATGACGTGATGTGCTCTGTTTGATTTATGTTTAGGGACCCCCTCGAAAATTAGATGGTTCATCTCAAGGGGCTTTCCAATTCAAATTCATATTTTAAAGCATCATTATAACAAAATAAAAGTCATGTCTTCAGACAAGTTTATATTATTTGTTTTATATTTAAGAGTTAAGAACGCAGTTTCTGGTTGCAGAAAAATGTTATTTTATTTTATTTTATTTTTTTGAATATTTAGATAAAATGAAATCAGATCTTTGAAATGAAATAAATGAGATAAAATGAGATAAAATGAAATAAAATGAGATAAAATGAGATAAATGAAATCAAATCATATATATAAAAATAAATAAATAAATAAATAAATAAATATAAATAAATAAATAAATAAATATATATATATATATATATATATATATATATATATATATATACATATATACATATATATATATATATATATACATATATATATATATATATACATATATATATATATATATATATATATATATATATATATATATATATATATATATATATATATATATATATATATATATATATATATATATATATATATATATATATATATACATATATACATATATATATATATATATATATATATATATACATATATACATATATATATATATATATACATATATATATATATATATATATATATATACATATATATATACATATATACATATATATATATATATATATACATACATATATATATATATACATATATATATATACATATATATATATATATATGTATATATATACATATATATATATATATATATATATATATATATATATATATACATATATATATATATATATATATATATATATATATATATATACATATATATATACATATATATATATATATATATATATATATATATATACATATATATACATATATATACATATATATATATATATATATATATATATATATATATATATATATATATATATATATATACATATATATACAGTTGAAGTCAGAATTATTAGCCCCTCTGATTATTTCTGTTTAATGGGGAGAAATTTTTAACACATTTCTAACAGCATAAGTGACATTTAAAGGCTTATCAAGGTTAATTAGGTTAACTAGGCAGGTTAGGGTAATTAGGCAAGTTATTGTATAATGATGGTTTGTTCTTTAGACAATCGAAAAAAAAATTGCATAAAGGGGCTAATAATGTTGACCTGAAAATGTTTCATAAAAAATTATAAACTGCTTTTATTCTAGCCAAAATAAAACAAATAAGACTTTCTCCAGAAGAAAAAATATTATCAGACATACTGTGAAAATGTCCTTGCTCTGTTAAACATAATTTGGGAAATATTTAAAAAAGAAAAAAAATTCAAAGGGGGGCTAATAATTCTGACTTCAACTGTACATTTTGTTCAGACACACCTGGTAAATACAGTACATCCAGCAGAATATTTCTAAGTGGCATCTGAATATATATATAAATATTTCTTGTTGAAATATGTTAGTAATTCTATACAAACAACCAACAATCCAAATGTAACAGTTATATATTTGTTTTATTTTTAACTTGACTGTTGCAATGCTTTGTGGGATTGTAGTTCTTTCCCTAATTAAAGCTGTGAAGTACACAGTCTTTTAATTGTATGATTCATATCAAAGTTGGTTGATTTGGTTTATAACTTTTAACACTTTACTGAAGAATATTTCTTTTAAAAAAAGTTATGCTTATGGGAAAAATTAATGGGAGCATATTTATGAAACCGAAAAGCTGAACAGACACTAATGCATTCTTGTACAACACTAATCATTTACTGACAAGTCTTAATGGACTCCTTAATAGAGATCATTTCAGACTGACAGTCAGAATGAGGGTGTAAAGTAATACTTATTTTTTGAAGTATTAAAAAACAAAATGTCAAGGCACTTCAGTATTAGGGTGCAACAGGACAAATCTGTAATTTAGAGCCACTAGCTCATGCATTTGTCATTCAAGGTGAAATGCATTTACTCCAAATGCCAGTAACTCAATCACTCAGAAAATTGACAGAGGAGCAGGATCTCACGCGGTGTTAACACGCAGACAAGCTGCTAATTACAGAGCTAACGACACAACACACAGAGCTGCTCACAGGTGTGCTTTCCAGTTTACCTCGTCCAAACACCAATACACCCAACAAAACAAACACTTTATTCTTGCCTTTTTTAACTCCGAGATAATGCTTTTACAGCTAAGAAGATGCTTGGGGGTTTCTGCATTCTCTCGGATGTTTCACCTTTGACTACTTAGACAGTAAACAAATAAACTGATTCAAATTGATTTCATTTCCTCTAAATTTTTAAAATAAAATAAAATAAAAGTGTGGGGTTCTCAAATTTGGTCCTGGAGGGCCGGTGTCCTGCAGATTTTAGCTCCAACTTGCATCAACACACCTGCAAGGATGTTTGTAGAAAGCCTAGTGATGCCGCGGTCACACTAGAGTTTGAGCATGCATATGGGATGGGGGGATGGGGTGGGGGGGGTGGTGGAGCTGGTGGGATGTTGCGGACGAAAGTGAATAGTGAGGGTGTTGATAAGGGGAATGTGTGTCATAGAAGAAAGTAAAAGGGAAAAGGGGGGATTGTCACAGAAAAAATGTGTGTGGGGGGGTGGAGGTTGTGGGATGTTGCGGACGAAAGTGCATAGCGAGGGGGTTGGGGGTTGATGGGGGGAATGTGTGTCATGGAAGAAAGTAATAGGGAAAGGTGGAAGCGGGGAATGTGGGGTGTGTCGTCGATAAAAGTGAAGACCAGAGGAGGGGGGTTTGGCATGGATGAAAGTGAAGAGGAGGAGTAGAGGTGTCACAGATGAAAGTGAAGAGGGGGAGTCGTGGACGAAAGTGAAGAGCGGGGAAAGTGGGGTGTGGCACGGACAAAAGTGAACGGGGGGAACGGGGTGGGGGTGGGGGGTGGGGTGGGGGGGGGGTGGGGGGGGCTGTTGGCATGGACGAATGGGGAGTCACGGACAAAAGTGAAAAGCAGGGAAGGTGGGTGTCATGGACGAATGTGAAGTGCGGGGGAGGAGGGGTCACAGGTGAAAATGAACACTGGAAGGGGAAGGGTAAAGTTGCGGAGGAAATTGAAGAGCGGAGGGGTTGATAGATGAAAGTGAACAGGGGATCAGGAGTTGTATGAAGTTCAGGGAAGGTGGGGTGTGTCATTGATGAAAGTGAAGACTGGGGAGGGGGCTGACATGGACAAAAGGGAAGTCACGGATAAAAGTGAAGAGCGGGGGAGGTCACGGACGAAAGTAAACACGAGTAGGGGGGAGGTTGGAGTCGCGGATAAAGTGAAGAGCGGGAAAGGTGGGATATGCCAGACAAAAGTGAAGAGCTGGGGTGTTGTGGACGAAAGTGAAGATAGGTGGTTGGGGGGTTGGGGAACGGTGTTGTGGACAAAACTGATGAGGGGGTGGGGTTCTGGTGGTTCCCTAAAAGTATCTCCGGGTATCTTGCTTGGGCCCTTAGAATCTTCCTAACTCCCCTAGTGGCGCCTCTGGTTATTAGTAACCAGAGGTGGCAATGGTGGCTCAGTGGTTAGCACTGCTGCCTCACAGCAAGAAGGTTGCTGGTTCTAGTCCCGACTGGGCCAGTTGGCATTGTTTTGTTTGCATGTTCTTCCCATGTTCGCGTGGGTCTCCCCCACAGTCCTAAGACATGTGCTAAAGGTGAATTGGGTAAACAAAATTGGCCGTAGTGTACAAGTGCATGTGTGAATGGAGTGTATGGGTGTTTCCAGCATCCGCTGTGTAAAACATATGCTAGAATAGTAGGTGGTTCATTCCGCTGTGGCGACCCTCTGATAAATAAGGGACTTAGCCGGAAAGGAAACTGAATGAGTGAATGAATATTAGTAACTAATAAAGGTATGGTAACTAACAACTTAATTTTCTGAGTTTGATTGTAATGCAGTGATGTGCACCTTTTGTAAAGCTGCTTTGAAACGATAATTATTGTGAAAAGCCCTATACAAATAAACTTCAATTGAATTGAATTGAAATCATTGACATAAAGTGAGAGTAAAGACTACCTATTGCTGCTTTATTGCCACTCTTGGCATCATGGCAGATATGAGTAAGAGATATGAGCAGGAGATTTGAGTAAAAGCCTCTGATCTATCTGCGAAGCCGGCATGCCTGCAGGTCGATGCAGTCAGAGGTTTTAGAAGTTTCCTGAACGCAAGGCCCCTCGTGTCTTTGAGCAAATTGTGGTATGCGGTATATTTGCTGGAGATTATCTTTACAGTTCATTGCGATTTGAGGAAGATCTGCGCTTCTCTGCAAACGCCTCTCGTGCCAAACGGCAGATTAGGAAGTCGCTGGGAGTAGGGAGTTGCAGTCGACTGATAGGAAGTTTTAATTGCCTGCCGTTTTCTTCTATCTGTCTGTAACCTTTCATAGCTCTCATTAGTCAACAGGTTCTATCTCATCCTAGCTGTAATCACCCTTAAAGCCTGTCACTGCCCACTCTTTTAACACTGTGATGAAACAGACAGCAAGTTAGAAAGTGACTAGGGGCTATATACAGTATGATGTGTGTTGGTGTGAGTGTGGGTAAATCTGGACAAATTTAGATCGATCAAGTATATCTAGACCAACAGTTTTGACATTGACTTCAAACTGGAGTTTTGCTGCAACTTTAATGTGACTCGTTTCTGGCTTATTTTTTTTTTTTAAGTTTATTATTCATTTAAACTGAAAACAACAACTGTTTTATATGTCATTGTTAAAAATGTTACTAAAATTATTATAACTATAAATTATGCATAAATGTTCTCCCTGCGTTCGCATGGGTTTCTTCCGGGTGCTCCGGTTTCCCCCACAGTCCAAAGACATGCGGTACAGGCGAATTGGGAAGGCTAAATTGTCCATAGTGTATGAGTGTGAGTGAGTGTGTATGGATGTTTCACAGAGATGGGATGCGGCTGGAAGGGCATCCGCTACGTAAAACATATGCTTTATAAGTTGGTGGTTCATTCCGTTGTGGCGAATTAATAAAGGGACTGAGCCGAAAAGAAAATGAATTAATTAATTATGCATGAATGCAACCAATCCTAAACCTAACTGGTAGTGTTTAGTGCAGATTGTCCTGACCATGTCTAGGTGCCTAAATGTGTCGAGTTGCTGCCATGTGATTGGCTGATTAGAAATTTGTGTTAACGAGCAGTTGGACAGGTGTACCTAATAAAGTGGTCAGTGTGTGTATATTTGTGTATACACACAAATCCTTTATGTTGTCCCTACACAAATCAATTAAGTTGACTTAATTTGACAAATTTAAGTGTATTGAACATAAAACAATTAAGTTGTCCCTCCCCAAAAAAAACCTAAGAATTCTGTTATTTGACTCACTTTAAATAAGTAGTCTGAACAAGCAGCAAGTGTGTGTGTGTGTGTGTGTGTGTGTGTATGTATGTGTGTCTGTGTGTATATATATATATATATATATATATATATATATATATATATATATATATATATATATATATATATATATATATATATATATATATATATATATATATATATATATATATATATATATATATATTAGAGGTGTGAACCTACACTGGTCTCATGGTTCGGTTACGATTATCATGCCATCGATTCGGTTCAATTCGATATCTCGGTGCATCACAGTGCATTGATGATGCTTTCAATACACTATTTTATATTTTACTTCACAGGCGCTGTTCACGATGAGTGACACTGATAAACTGCAGCGGCGCAGTGTAGCCAGATTGGACAGTTTTCAATTTGATTGTGTGGGTATAAAAAGACATAGTGCATGTGAGATAAATGACGTCAGTACATAATATAAATAGTCAGTTTGATGGACATAAATTGAGATGATTAGAAAAGTTCAGTTGATTCAGAATAAAACATTTTAGGGAGTATATATAATTTTAAGGCGGTTCATTCTGCTGTGGCAACCCCTGATTAATAAAAAGACTAAGCCGAAAAGAAAATGAATGAATGAATGAATATATTTTTAAGTGCACATAAAACACAACCCATTTTGGGTAATTCTTAATAAAACCATTTAGTAAATTAATTTTACTCAGTTGTTAAATGTAAAGTTAACTGTATCAAGGATACTGTCAAATAATTTGTAACTAAAACTAAATGTTCAAAATTCATTGCAAAGGTTAAATGTAAATTAGAGCACCATGTATAGTAGCTATGCAAATCCCCTGATGCTAATCCTGCCAGCCATTAACCAAATGAAGCACCTTTGGTATTACAGAAAATGTATTATTTATATGAAACCCGTTGCGTTGTGTATATAAATCTGCTTGTTTAAACACACTTCATATTATCATGATTTACAGCTATTTAAATTGCCTTGGGGTGGCACGGTGGCTTCGTGGTTAGCAATGTTGCCTCACAGCAAGAAGGTCACTGGTTTAAGTCAGAGCTGGTCCAGTTGCCATTTCTGCATGGAGTTTGAATGTTCTCTCCGTGTTTGCGTCGGTTTCCTCCGGGTGCTCCGGTTTCCCCCACAGTCCAAAGACATGTACTACAGGCGAACTGGTTAAACTAAATTGGCTGTAGTGTATGTGTGTGAATGCGAGAGTGTATAGGTGTTTCTCAGTACTGGGTTGCGGCTGGTAGGGCATCCACTGCATAAAACATATGCTGGATAAGTTGGTTGTTCATTCCGCTTTGGTGACCTTAGATAAATCAGAGAAGGAAAATGAATGAATGAATGTCCCATCACAAATCGATCAAATACACTGCAAATGTGTACCTAATAATGTGGCCAGGAATGTTCACATACACCATCGTAATTGTTTTGGTTTCCTATACTGCGTTATATCCAAGCAATGTTTATTTACAGTATGCATGATATTATCGATTTCATTTACCATTATATATACAGTAGATACATGCACGAGTTAACACAGAAGAACACATCCCAGTGAAACTCATTTGGTTCCCTCAAGCCTAAATAATGTCCCTGTTTTCCAAATCTGGTCACAGATTATGCTATAGTGGATTTGTTTCTCATTTGTGATGAGCCAATCGATTGGTGGATTCTGCTGCGTGTGCTGCAGGTTCAGCTCATTGGCTCAAAGTCAAGCGCCACTGGTTGACACCACCCCGGGGCATCATCAATTTTGCAGATTAGCTCATTTGTTAACTCAGGGAGACCTATAGATTGAACGTTTTGATTTAACACATGAGTTAATATTAATTCTTCAAACACTTAATGAAGCCTAGCATAATGATATCAAAATTTAAAATGACTCTTTTTGCACTGGGTCAGCATTTAACATCATTAAACATACAGTATGCATGTATGCTTATGTATGCATGCATTACTGAGTGACCAGATTGGTGCATAATCATGCTTGTGTGATTGAAGTAAACACTTGCAATTTGTTGCGTCAGCGCCTGTGTGTGTGTGTGTGTATATAGAAAGGGATCAGCTGGCAGCATCTTGCATTATAAACAGAAGGTCACATGGCATTGGGTGGGTATCAGGTAGAGGTTTCCCTAAGGACATCATTAAGACACTGCTGCCTGAACCAGAAGCCTGAGCAAATCTCCTAGTAACTTCCAGGAAACCCTCTCCAGAGCAGCAGGGATGTGCCTGGCCAAAAGCGCTCCACGGCACCTTTGGGATGATCCTCGAGGAAATCAGCACATCTGCTGGACATTGTGCTGGACAACTTTTAGATTTCGCAACCACACTCTGCGATGAGTCAGAATAAAAATCTGTTATAGCAGGGAGAATTGTTTTGATGAATTATTAACTAGGCATGGGTAGCTGCGGATTGTTAGACAGTTATTAGCTTATGTTCAATGATAGAGGAATAAAACAAACACAGATTTCCAAAATCATATATTCCAGTTTTATACATAGTGTTAAAGGGATAGTTCACCAAAAAATGAAAATCGCCTCATTTTTTTCTCCCTCATGTGGTTTTAAACCTTTGAGTTTCTTGCTTCTGTTGAACACCACATAAGATATTTTGAAGAATGCTGGCTCCAATGGGATCCATTGAGGGGAAAATGACTAAACAAGTCCAAGGGTTCAAACTACCAGCATTTTTAAAAACAACTTGAAAACAACTTGAAATAAACTCCCATATAAAGTCCTTTTTAATAACTATCCTTATTAAGGAACTATCCCATTTTAAAATTCAGTTTACACCTGGTGTTATAAGCCATCTCTTGTACCCCTCACCAACTGCTTCTCAGATTTTATTTTATTTTATTATTTATTATTTATTTTTTTTTGATGATGAAGATGTAGGTATTATGGATGGCATAGTCGCCTCACAGCAAGATGGTCGCTGGTTCGAGTCCTGGTTGGGCCAGTTGGCATTTCTGTGTGGTGTTTGCATGTTCTCTTCGTGTCCGTGTGGGTTTCCTCTGGGTGCTCAGTGTTCCCCCACAAATACATGCGGTATAGGTGAATTGGATTAACTAAATTGGCCATAGTGTATGTGCGAACGTGAGAGTGTATGAGTGTTTCCCAGTACTGGGTTGCTGCTAGAAGGGCATCCGCTGTGAAAAACATATGCTGGAATAGTTGGCGGTGTGGTGATTCTTGAAAAAATAAGGGACTAAGCCAAAGGAAAATAATGATGTATGCATTGGCTTTTTAAGCTTTAAACAAACAGACAGCAGAAAACCATGCAGGGAATAGCAGCTGTCATTTCTGCTTTAATAGCTGCTGAATTACACCAAACTTTGGTGACCAAAGGTTGTGTGAAATATTATGGCCTTCATTACACACAGATGTGTTTTCAACTACCTCTTGAAGTGATCAAATATGGACAACAGACCATATTTACAAATGAATAGTGTTGCCGTTGGCCAGTGTAATTGGATATTTGACAACACATCTTATTATCAGATGTAAACAGTGCTTTAATTGTTTGTTTTTTTTGCTTGTTTTTCTTTATATTAAAAGATTCTTTCAATATATTTAGATATTTCAAAATGAACCTAGTCTGATTGTCACTAAATTTGTTTACACTGTAAAAAAATGATATAAAAAATTAATGACAACAAATGTTTTATTGGTACTTTAGCTTACTTCATTAAGTTAATCAGGTTTAATGTAACATTTTTAGTCAGTTTGACTGAAGTAAGTTATATTTTTTTACAAGATTTTTTTTACAATGTAGTTTTGGCATTTATAATAAAAGTAGTGAATTCCAAAAGTTTTATTTGTTTGTTTGTTTGTTTATTGGAGTGATGAGACTAAATACGATAGATAGATAGATAGATAGATAGATAGATAGATAGATAGATAGATAGATAGATAGATAGATAGATAGATAGATAGATAGATAGATAGATAGATAGATAGATAGATAGATAGATAGATAGATAGATAGATAGATAGATAGATAGATAGATAGATAGATAGATAGATAGATAGATAGATAGATAGATAGATAGATAGATAGATAGATAGATAGATAGATAGATAGATAGATAGATAGATAGATAGATAGATAGATAGATAGATAGATAGATCGATCGATCGATCAAATGATTGATGGGCATACCGTGCATCCGGAAAGTATTCATAGCGCTTCACTTTTTTTATGTTACAGCCTTTTTTCCAAAATAGATTAAATTATTTCCTCAAAACTCTACACACAATCCCCCATAATGACAATGTGAAATTTTTTTTGTTTAGAAATTGTTGCAAATTTATTCAAAATTAAAAAAAAACTGAAAAATCACATGTACATACTGTAAGTATTCACAGCCTTTACTGTGAAGCTCTAAATTAAGCTCAGGTAAATTCTGTTTCCACTGATCATTCTTGAGATGTTTTAGCAGCTTAATTGGAGTTCACCTTTGGTAAATTCAGTTGATTGGACATTATTTGGAAAGGCATACACATGTCTATATAAGGTCCCAGGGTTGAGATTGCATGTCAAAGCACAAACCAAGCATGAAGGAGTTGGAATTGGACAAAGGAAATTGTCTGTAGACCTCCAAAACAGGATTGTCTCGAGGCACAAGCCTGAGGAAGGTTAAAGAGAAAAAATTCTGCTGCTCTGAAAGTTCCAATGAGCACAGTGGCCTCCATCATCCAGAAGTGGAAGATGTTTGGAGCCATCAAGACTCATCCTAGAGCTCGTCGGCCATCTAAGCTGAGTGATCAGAAGAGAAGGGCCTTAGTCAGGGAGGTGATCAATAACCTGATGGTCACTCTGTCTGAGCTCCAGCGTTCTTCTGTGGAGAGAAGAGAACCTTACAGAAGGACAGGCAATCTAATAATCAGACCTGTATGATAGAGTGGCCAGACAGAAGCCACTCCCCCCTGAATTTGCCAAAAAGCATCTGAAGGACTCTCAGGCCATAAGAAACAAATATCTCTGGTCTGATGAGACAAAAATTTAACTCTTTAGAGTGAATGCCAGGCGTTATGTTTGGAGAAAACCAGGCACCGCTCATCACCAGGCTAATACCATCCCTAAAGTGAAACATGGTGGTTGCAGCATTATGCTGTGGGGATGTTTTTCAGCAGCAGAAACTGGAAGACTAGTCAGGATAAAGGGAAAGATGAATGCAGCAATGTACAGTGACATCCTGAATAAAACCCTGCTTAAGAGTGCTCTTGACCTCAGACTGGGGAGACGGTTCATCTTCCAGCAGGACAATGACCCAAAGCAAACTGCCAAAATATCAATGGAGTGGCTTCACAACAACTCGGTAAATGTCCTTGAGTGGCCAGCCAGAGCCCAGACCTAAATCCTATTGAACATCTCTGGAGAGACCTGAAAATGGCTGTACACAGTTACTTCCCATCCAACCTGATAGAGCTTGATAGGTACTGCAAAGAGGAATGGGCAAAAATTCCCAAAGACAGGTGTGCCAAGCTTGTGGCATCATATTCAAAAAGACTTGAGTCTGTATTTGCTGCCAAAGTATTGAGTAAAGGCTGGAAATACTTATGAACGTGATTTTTTTATTATTATTTTTTTTTTCAGGATTTTTTTTTTTTTTTTATTTTGCAACAATTTCAAAAAATCTTTTTTCACATTGTCATTATGGGGTATTGTGTGTAGAATCTTGAGGAAATAAATAAATGTAATCCATTTTGGAATAAGGCAGAAACAAAAAAATGGGGAAAAAGTGAAGCGCTATGAATACTTTCCGGATGCAAGATAGATAGATAGATAGATAGATAGATAGATAGATCGATAGATAGATAGATAGATAGATAGATAGATAGATAGATAGATAGATAGATAGATAGATAGATAGATAGATAGATAGATAGATAGATAGATAGATAGATAGATAGTTTGGATGGAAACTTTACAGAAATGCAAGTCAGCTTAATAGTTATTTTGAACTCTCAGTAATAAAACTTTGTGTTTACTCAGGTATTATGAAAAGCTCATTTTCTCACAGTTCACTGGCGATGCAGTGATTAAGATAATGAAAATTAACACCTTTGTCATATTTGCGCAACACAGAAAAGTGTTTGTGCGTATGCTAGTACGTGATAGATCAGAGCTCCGCGAGTGTGACTTTAGCTTTGAACATCTGACTCAGGGTTGCATGATAATTGGCCCACACCATGCCTGTCATTACACTAACAGCAGAAGTCTGCAATCTCCCAAGACTATTTAGTCAGTTTTTCTAAAATGAACAGAAGTTAGTTCCATACAGGCTGGGTGAGAATAACTCATAGTTTGATGAAACAAGCTGCAGCAAGTGGAAAAGAGCAAATGAGGGAGCATCTTCCTACTACCTCGTGTCCATCAACCAAATAAGAACTTGTTTTAGGCCACTCCTGACATAATTTACTTGAGTAAATATGCCCAGCCTACGTGAATAAGCTGCAACACAATGTCAGTCTGAATGGGCCACTGCAGCACATTCTCATGAATTATTTACTGAAAATTTTTACCTTTTATTTTCACACTCGCTTTCTTTCACACTCAAAAAATGTATTTAGCTTCTTATTCAAGCCACTTTTTAATATGTAATTTAAAATGGGTTGAAACAACACAATTCTTAAGGTTTTTTGGGGGAGGATAACCTAATTGTTTTATGTTTAATCCACTTAAAAAGTTAACTTAATCGATTTGTGTTGTGACAGCATGAAGGATTTGTGTGGAAGCCAGCATTTTATTAACAGTGCAGCATATACCATTTATTTAAATGGGTCACCACAGTGAAATAAACCATTTTTTTATGTTCTGAAAAACAGTTAAAGGGATATTTCACCAAAATCTCACAATGATCATAATTAACTCGCCCTTCACTTGTCACAACCCTGTTTGCATTTCTTTTGTTGTTGTTGTTGTTGTTGTTGTTGTTGTTGTTGTTGTTGTTGTTGTTGATCACAAAATAAGATATTTTGAAAAATGTTGGAAACCTGTAACCACTGACTTCCAATGACTACAGGTTTTTAACATTTCTCGAAATTTCTTTTTTTGTGTTCAACAGAAATAAGGAAAATCATAAAAGTTTGGAATAACTTTAAGGTAAGAAAATAGTAAGATGAACGTCTTGGTGGCTCAGTGGTTAACACTGTCACCTCACAGCAAGAAGGTCGCTGGTTTGAGTTTTGGCTGGGCCAGTTGACATTTCTGTGTGCACTTTGCATGTTCTCCCCATGTTGGCGTGGGTTTCCTCCGTGTGCTCCAGTTTCTCCCACAGTCCAAAGACTTGCGCTATAGGTGAATTGAATAAACTAAATTGGCTGTAGTGTGTGAATGTGAATGAGAGCGTATGGGTGTTTTCCAGTACTGGGTTGCGGCTGGATGGGCATCCGCTGCATAAATCATATGCCGGAATAGTTAGCGGTTTATTCCGCTGTGGTGACAATGGAATGAAATGGAGAACAATGAATGAAAGAATTAAATAGTGATGTCCCCCTATAGATAGTCTGCTGACCATAAAGTAATTTACAAATCATATCTGCTTACTCTCATCTGGGTAGTATCTGTAGATAGTCTTTTAAATGCCATTAGGCGATCATTACAAAGTCACTAACATGTAACCATCTTTTAAACATGTGGTCCGCAGGCCCTGGCTTAGGGCCCATTATCTTTAATTGCTTAGGGTCCCCAAATCACTAATGAAACTCAAAACATACTCTTTCTCTATAGGTTTTTTTCTTTCTGTAGATTAGGGTTGTTGTTGTTGTTGTTGTTGTTGTTGTTGTTGTTGTTTTGTAAATGTATTGCATGTTAAGAATATATTTAAAGTGTAACCTTTATCTTCAAAATGTGTAATTAAATACAAAAATATATCATTTTAGCCACATTCTTTTTCATATCGTCTTTTCTTCTTTTTTAAGCTCAGCTGGGGTAGATAAGTTTCATTGTTTGTCTTATTACTACTTTTCCCCCCAAATTATTTCTACTTTTTCTCCACACTCTACCTACTTCTACCTCTGTTACTCGGATCGCTGGCAGACTGTCAGTGTCTTTGAAGTGCTCACACTTTGCACATGTGCAGTATCGAAGGAACATTCCATTATTCATCGGGCCCCTGGTTTTGAAAAAAAGTTAAAACATTAATATCCTAACGGTTATAGACAGATTTTACAACATATGATAGAAAATTTATAAAAGAGCTACAGGTATATGATTAACATAGTCTTCCTGGCATTGGTCAGGACCCCCTAATTTCCTGGAGCCCTAAGTGGATGCGTACCGCACTTACTGATTAAGTCCACCCCTGGTGGTCAGTAGTGTTACAAATGTCTTAGGTTCTATATCAGAAATGCCCAAAGTCGGGCCTGTGGGCCAAAGTTGGCCCATTATAACTTTTGATTTGATCCGCCATCCTGTCTGAGAAGAGAGTGATCATGATGGAGAGTGTTGGGGCGAATGCCTTTAAAAGAGATTGTCATTTCTTATTTCACAAAATGTTTTGTTGTTGTTGTTTGTTTGTTTGTTTGTTTTATTGCTGAGCTATAAAAAAAAGCTAACTGAAATTAATTGTTTTTAATTAAATGTTGTAAATTAATCAGATTTTTAAAAATGTACAGTAAATAATGTCACTCAACAGAGAACTATGCAGAAGACATCGGTGAGCAAATCAAGGCAAAAACTTGTGTAATTATAAGTTAAATATAGTTATAAATGAGATTGTTTTTTTTGTTTGTTTTTACTGTAATAAGTTCATAATAAAATGCAATGTATGCTGTATTAGTTAATATAAAGCAATGTTTTCTAGTCATTTTTAAATATTATTAAATAAATTAGGAAAATACCCATTGCAACTGTATTTACCTTGGCCCAGTAGCCTCAATCAAGTTTGGTTTTTGACCCTTCATAAGAAAACGTTGGGCCACTCCTGTTCTAGATGTTCAGTGGTGAAGCATGTTGTGTGTGTGTCTCTGTGGAGTAAGGGGAACTAATACATGTTTATAGTATATAAAAAGTTTCATTGTACGGAATATGTAACGGCTTTACTTTTTTCAGCAAAGCAAGTTTGACTATGCTACTTATGTTGAGGTGGAATTTAACCCCCCACCCCTACACTTTCAACTACATTTTTTTTCAAGAGTTCACACTTATTATTAAGCATATTTGGCATGCTGTCCCGGGAGAGAGCCCTGAGCTCGTAATATCCTCGAGACCGGGGCTCCCTCCCGTTAGAAGGGCGAGAGGGGAGTTCGAGCTCAGGTAGGTCTCGAGAACTCCTCTGCTTGTTGCCGTGTGAGAAGTGTAAACTAAAGTTGTTTTAGGTGATAATTGGTTTAGTCGATTGGCTATGGTTTATGTTTTTGGACAGTGGGAGGAAACCAGGGAACCCGGGGGAAACCCACGCAAACACGGGGAGAACATGTAAACTCCGCACAGAAACACCAACCAGCCCAATAAGAGTATAGACCAGTGGTGTTCTTGCTGTGAGGCAACAGTGCTAGCTACTGGGCCACCGTGTCGCCCTATCGGAAAAAGGGGAGGATGTAGGGGTGGAAGAGGGGAAGCTTCAAGATGAAGAAAACTGGAGTGAAAAACTCTGGTTATTTATAATGCTTCAGTAATCATCTAATGGGTCAGATTACCGAGCTAATGAGGAGCCAGCCGTGTTGATCATAAGCACGTGATCCTCTCGAAATTCAACTAAAAAATTGAATGCAGCAAGAATTATTTTACAGTGTAAAAAAAAAGATTTAACAAATATACACTTTACATAATGAACATAATGACTTTATCAGTTGTAAAGCTGTATCGATATACTATATACCTCGAGTCCATCACTCATACCAGAACTTGTTTTGTGTCACTCCCGATGTTATTTACTTGACTAAATAAATAAGCCCAACCTAAGCAAATAAACTGCAACACAATGTCAGTCTGAATGGGTCACTGCAACACATTTCCATGAGTTATTTACGTAAACTTGACTAATCAGGGTTTTATAGACTAGTGGGTGTGTGTTGCAGTGTTTTTTTCTTTTCTTGTCTGTTTTTGTCTATGAAAAATAAAGCCTGGATACCTGAAATGGTTTTATATGGTCAAAAGCGCAAAGGGAGTGTTATATGTTGTGTCAGGACGTCTACATCCTGTTGTTTGCACAGGGGTCTATATGTTTAGACAGGACTGGGTTGAGTTCACACAAGCGCACAGGCATAAATATTTGTGTGCTTTGATTCATCTTGCCTCCTCTCATCCGCCGTTGCCAGCTTTAAAACACACCTGAGAGTCAAAATGGCTGCAGTCACAACAATAACAGCGTCAACGCGACAGCTCACACCGGCAACTCTGTTTGGCATCTGTTACAGCAAATTACATCAGCAATACCACACCATTACCTGAGCTCTACCAGCACATAACAACAGCCAGTAGGGAACTTGTGTGTGTGCATGTGTGTGTGTGTGTCTTCCAACCCCCAGACACCTGCCATTCTAGCTCATAATCATTGCTAGCAACTGAAACTACTGTTTTCAGTCATAGATGGAGCAAGTAAACCATTTTCACTGTACGTTAAGTGCTGCACTATCTACACTCAGCAAACAAAAAAAAAAATAGCATAACTAGTTCTTTATTTACTCCTACACACATTAGCATGACCAGTAATCTCTTTCTGGCCAGTTTAGGACAGTAGCTAAGCATTTTACCTCACTATTGTACTTTATCCTAATATTTTTTTTATTGAAGGAAACTTTTACTTCATTATATTCCTAAACATAATATTTTGTACTCTACTCCATTTCAAAATGTACACTTTGGAACTAAACTGTTACTCACATTGATTCATTCATTTTCCTTCAGATTGGTTCTTTTATTCATCAGGGGTCACCACAGCGGAATGAACCTCCAACTTATGCAGCATATGTTTCATACAGTGGATGCCCTTCTAGCTGCAACCCAGTACTAGGAAACATCCATACACACTCACTCACATACTTACACTATGTCCAATTTAGTTTATATTGCATGTTTTTGGACTGTAGGGGAAACCAGAGCACCTGCAGGAAACCCACGCCAACATGGGGAGAACGCAAACTCCACACAGAAACGCCAAACTCCAGCTGGGGCTCGAATCAGCAAACTTCTTGCAGTGAGGCAACAGTGCTAACCACTGAGCCACCGTGTCACCCATCTGTTATGAATAATAGTATCATCCATAATATGATATATAGGTTAACAAATTGATACTGAACTGTTTATTCATTGATTCTCAAGATAATGACTCACTGATTCAAGGGATCTGTTTAGAGTTAGTCCCCAATAAATGATTCAATATATTTAAAAATGTAAATTTAAAACGTTGAGTCAAAAATAGGAGATTCTCAGAGCTTTAATGACCACGATTGATCAAGTATTTAATTACTATAGCGTCAAGTTTTAGCTGTTATTATTGTACAGTAAATGTAAATATTTTTAGGTCATGACTGACAGTTTTTTGTGAACTTAATGTACAACTTAATGTTGTAACAAGTCAAACAAATCTAAATGTTCATATGCATGCCCAAAGTAGGGCGCACGAGCCAAAGTTGGCCCATTGTATCCTTTGATTTGGATCACCTTTAAATCTTAGAAGAGAGTGAGAATGATGGGGAGGGTTGGTGTGTTTTATTGCTGAACTACAAAAAATGTTAATTAAAATTAAATGTTTTAATCAAGTGTTGTAAATGAATCAGATTTTTAAAAAATGTAAATACTGTCCTGCAACGGATAGAGGACTATGCAGAAGACATCAGTGAGTAAATCAAGGCAAAAACTAGTGTAACTCCATTCTGTTATAAATGAGATTGCATGGCAACTATGTTTACCTCTGGCCCACTAGTATAATTCAAGTTTGGTTTTTGGCCCTTCAAGAAAAAGTTTGGGCACCCCTGATATACATTTTTCCCAGCTGCTGTAGTATATATGGTTATATTATTATTAAAATGTTAACGCATTCTGCCCTATGTTATGTCTTTTTTTTATTCTTAAAGAGATAGTTCACCTAACCCCCCCCCCCCCCCCCCCCTATTTTATTACTCACACTCAGGTGGTTCTAAACTTTTATTTTTCTTCTGTTGAACACAAAGGAAGATATTCTGAAGAATGTTGGGCAAAAAGCAGCCATAGACATAGTAGTAACAAAAAATACTATTAAGCCTATGACTTTTTGCCCCCAAGCATTCTTCAGTATATATTATTTTGTATTATTACAGAAGAAAGAAACTCAAACAGGTTTGAAACAAGTGGAGGATGAGTAAATAATGGCAGTATTGACTCTTTTTTTATTTTAATCTTTCTAATACTTCAGTAAATAAAAAAGTCAAGCAAATACAGTTGAAGTCATAATCATTTTGCCCTCCTGTATTATTAAGGCCCCTGTATATTTATTTCCTAGTTATTTTATTCATGGAAAGAAGATTTGTTCTAGAGACAATCAAAAAATATTTATTGCTTAAGGGGGCTAATAATATTGACATTAAAGTGGTTTAAAAAAAACAAATGTTTCATTCTAGCCGAAATAAAACAAATAAGACTTTATCCAGAAGAAAAAAAATATTCTAGGGAATACTGTAAAAAAGTTCTTGCTGTGTTACATAATTTTGAAAATTTTTAAAAAAGAAAAAAAAGGAGGGCGAATAATTTTAACTTCAAATGTATCTGTACTAGACTTTATATAATATTTTATTAGGGTATCTCTACTTTTTTTTTTTTTTGCTTGACTTGTGTTCTTCGTCCACCACTGCTTCCGACCTTCTTCTGTACATCCACTCCAACATTACAGGGTCAAAAAGACTTGATGAGGGACGGCAAAAGGAAAAAAAATCTCACAAGGTTTGCTGCTTCAGTACACAGGTTTTTCTTTTTTTTTCTTTTTTTTTACAAAGTCAGTGCCGATGACTTCATCATAAAGCGCAGACCTCATCAAGACAAAGTCAAGCTGAAGAACGTCCTTCACAGAAAGTCAAAGCAAACTGTACTTAGAAGTTCCAGAAGTACAGCTAGTAAATTATCTGGCCTAAATATAGTCAGCCGATTCTGCTCAGAAATGTTGAGCTTCCTCTAAAGTCAACATTTTCACAAGAGCGAGGATTAAGTGTAAGCCCAAACATAAATAGCACTTTTGTTTATAAAGCAAAAAATGTGCCAATTAAAACTCCACTATAATATATACAGTTGAAGTCAGAATTATTAGCCCACCTGAATTAATAGCCCCCCTGTATACCCCCCGCCCTCATTTCTGTTTAATGAAAAGAAGATTTTTTCCAACACATCTCTAAACATAATCGTTTTAATACTCATTTCTAATAACTAATTTTTTTATCTTTGCCACGATGACAGTAAATAATATTCAGGCCTATAGCCAGGGGGGGTTTGGATGGTTCGAAAGTCCAGAATTTGGCCCATATATGAGCTCGTTTGTTTAAATTTTTGACAGTATGCCATCATAAATTGTGAAAATAACCAATAGAAGAAAGCTTTAAGACACATTTAATTATTATTTATTATTTAAATGGACAAAGTCTTACTGAGGAAATGAGCTGGTCAGTTTGTTATTTACGGGCTACAGTTTTTAATTCAAAACTAGTTTTAACAGATTCCTAATTGTTTTTTTAATGATGGATGATAATAAATTAGCATTTAAAAAAAATACTTTTTTTTTTTTCAAATTTCTTTGTTCAAAATTTTTAAAATTCTAATCTTATTACATTATTTAAAAAAACTGTAATAACGTATATTTTAAAAACACATTTGTAAATAAACAACTTTTTGGCAACATGAGATAGTATAGTAAACACTTTGACAAAAATGTAGAAATTATATTTGTTGCATCAAAGAGTGTGGAAATGAAAACCACCCAACAAGCTAATTCAAAAGTTTGTGCTTAAAATATCACTAAAATGCAATGTTTCAATCATTTAAAGGCTTAAATTTGGTTAATTAGGCAAGTTAGAGTAATTAGGCAAGTCAATGTATATCAGTGGTTTAATCTGTAGACAAGCAAAGAAATATATAGCTTAAGAGGCCTAATAATATTGACCTTGTGCTTTTTAAAATATTAAAAACTGCTTTTTTTTGTCTAGTCAAAGAAAAACTAATAAGTTTTCCCCAGAAGAGAAAATATTACATTTGGGAAATGTTTAAAAAAGAACAACAAAAAAAAAAAAAAAACGGGAGGCTAAGAATTCTGACTTCTTTGATTATTATTACACAAAACCAAGAGTTTTAAATGACTATGCTGTGACTGAAAGCAGGTTTCTTCTAACATATATTTACTACTTAATTCTTCTCATTTATTGGTATTGTGGATATGAAAATGTCTGAAAATACAGCACAGTTGTTGTTATTTATGAGGGTAAATTTTTATTTATGATGATCTAAATTACTTTTTTATATTTTAAACTTGAAAATAATGGCATCAGTACTTCACAGAAAAAACAACAACAAAACAATAAAAGTAGAAATCAGCCATTTTCTGCATTTAATCTTTATTTTTTAAACAAGCAACACATATTTACTATTATTTCCAAATACACCACTAAAATGTATTTCTGTTTATATGCCAAAAATTGCTCACTGTAATTTAACGAAGAATGATATGCTGACTAATTAACAATCATTTAAATTTTTTAGAACAAACCTGTTTTATACATTTATAAAACTACAATATATTTACATACTGTATATCACATGTAAATAATAATTTTGTATTAAATAAATAAAAACAGTTAGACTAAAGCAAACAAATATAAATATACAGTTTAAGTCAGAATGATTAGCCCCCCTTTGATTTTTTTCTTCTTTAAATATTTCCCAAATTATGTTTAAGAGAGCAAGGAAATTTTCACAGGATGTCTGATAATATTTTTTTCTTCTGGAGAAAGTCTTATTTGTTTTATTTCGGCTAGAATAAAAGCAGTTTTTATTTTTTCATGAACCATTTTAAGGTCAAAATTATTAGCCCCCTTAAGCTAATTTTTTTCAACTGTCTTCAGAACAAACCATGGTTATACGATGATCTGCCTAATTACCCTAGCCTGCCTGGTTAACCTAATTAACCCAGTTAAGCCTTTAAATGTCACTTTAGGCTGTATAGAAGTGTCTTGAAAAATGTCTCGTCAAATATTATTTACAGTCATCAAGGAAAAGATCAAATAAATCAGTGATTAAAATGAGTTATTAAAACTATTATGTTTGGAAATGTGTTGAAAAAAATCTCTCCGTTAAACAGAAACTGGGGGAAAAAATAAACGGGGCTAATAATTCAGGGGGGCTAATAATTCTGACTTAAAATCTATATATATATATTGGCTGTTTAAACAACAAATCAGATACCTTTTACAATTAAGGATAGGAGTCAACTAAAAATGCAAAAGCAAAATAAATAATTGTTTACTGTAAGTTTTAGAATCACATTTAATGCTAGAAATTTGCATAATCATTAAATTCGGGATAATGAACATTTACAGAATTTTGCTAATATTTAGACATTGCTGGAAAAGTGCTATAGTTGATCTCCTGGGGTTTTATTCTGCTGAAGTAATATTGAATATCTGCTATAATGAATGCTGAACTTTGACATTGTGTTATGATTTCCACATACAGTATATACAATTACTTTCATAATTTAATGCATTCTTGATGCATACGGATACTGAAATAATGTCTCATCATGATGTTTTCTCAATACGTTTAAAATAAATGCATAAATATTAATAGAAATATGTATTATATAGTATTATATAGAAATATAGTAATAGGTTTCATGCAGCACAGTATGTTTTAATTACATTGAAACGCTATGGTATTTCTACCGTATGATTGTTGCCTATGCTGTTATTAATGAGCAGTGGGAAGCACAGAGCTGCGGGTCACTCATGTTGACTGCAGTGATGAATAAGCTCTTCATCACTTCTTGAACTTTGACTCTCTTAATGAGCAAACGTGGTCTAGAAGTCAGACACAATGACACAAACCCTACAACTGGGAATAAAACCCAGTCTGGCTCTACAGTCTGACAAATGACACAGATTTGGGGTCGGTTTTAATGAAAAGCGAAACCTCCATCAGAACAATTAATTGTTGACAGCGGGCTGGTCGACGACTTCAGTAATGCGCAGAAAACATATCAATCATTTCCACAGACCACTCAACTTCCGCAGTCATTTTCAGTCTCCTTAAAAGACAGTTTGTCAGAGCGAGCGAATAAAACGGAGAACTTTTACATCTGAAACTTTCCTTAAAATGATTTAATGGCAGCCCACTTGTCAAGTGTAAATGGAGGCTATATTTAAAAAGCATTAGCGGAAGAAAAACTGCCACTTTCATAAGACTGCATAAAATCAATCACAGTCAAAATTACCAGTCATACCTAAAGAACTGCGCTGTTCTGAGATGGCGGACAAATAAGAATTTTTTTTTTTTTTTTTATGATTGACTGACTGATATCTTTGACTGTGGGAAATAAAAGAAGAAAACTTTTGCACTTAATAATAATGGATTCGGATTTTTGCCTTCCAGTCCATCCCAGTATGGATCAATGTTTATTATTTTTCTCATTACTTTATTAATATAAATATTTGAATCAATTTTCCTGTCTCTTTGTAACTATTTTCAGGAGCCACCAAACCAGGTCAGAGGTCATGGAGACCTCGAGTGGAACTGAAGGGCTTGATGATTGAAAACAACTGTTTTCCTATTTGTTTTGCTATGTGTTAATTCTGTCTAAAGTGGTTTTGATATTATTATTGTGTTAATTCTTTTTAAAGTTATTTTCCTTTTATTCAGATACACTTTGTGTAGTGAGAATACAACTGCCTGAATGTAGATTATGCCAGTTTTTAACCAATCAGGTTAAAACACTTATATGTATGACGCAGTTAATGACGATATGGGAGAGTATAATTGATGTTGATTTATGATTGTAAGCAGAGCGGCCTAGGAACTCATTTGCGAGTGTTGAAGCTAGCCTCTGCTGATGAAACTATCTCCAATAAACTTTATTTATTTAAAGCTCTGACTCAAGCTCTTCTTCATCTGACAGACTGGTCATTCTTTGGGTTAAAACTGTAAATTATCCCTACACAGTAATTTTTTTTTGTTTTGTGTTTTGTGACAAATGATCAATATTACTTCAGTACAATAAAATTATAGAATAATTCCCCATTTCCTCATTTCTTCAACACTTGAAGGAAAATTCTTGTGGTGTAAAAATTCATTTTAATTATTTCTAAAACATTGATTATAAAACTTCTTACTAGAAAACATAACCTTCTTACTAGAAACACCATATATTAAGAACCATATGCCTTCCTAAGAGAAGATAAATACAAAAACATACACTCACCGGCCACTTTATTAGGTACACCTTACTAATACCGGGTTGGACCCTATTTAGCCTTCAGAACTGCCTCAAGCCTTTATGGCATGGATTTAACAAGGGACTGGGAATATTCCTCAGAGATTTTGATCAATATTGACATGATAGCATCACACAGTTGCTGTAGATTTTTGGTTGCACATCCATGATGTGAATCTCCTGTTCCACCACATCCCAAAGGTGCTCTATTGGATTGAGCTCTGGTGAGCTCTGTACTTAAATGGAGGCCATTTAAGTACAGTGAACTCATTATCATGTTCAAGAAACCAGTCTAAGATTATTTTATAGCATTAAATAGACTTTAAAACTTAGCATTTAAATAAAAGCAATGGACCACTAAATATGATCATTCTCACAAAAGGGACACTCATAGTAAATGTAAAGTGCATCTTTGTGTTTTGTTGTATTAACACACAATGAATATGCCATGTTCAGTATACAGGAGGACATATCACACACACAGATCTCTCTTTTAAATTAATATTTTCTATAGGATCATATGATATATTCAAATATTAGATTAGTCAGTGCCAATGCCAACATTTGAACTAATCTAACAAAGAATGAAGTACACCCAAATTTATATGTTGAGAGGAAAATTGATACATTCATTAATTTTCCTTTGACTTAGTCCCTTAATTCATCGGGGGTTGCCAACTTGAACCGCTAACTTATCCAGCATATGTTTACACAGTGGATGCCTTTCCAGCTGCAACCCAGCATTGGGAAACACCTATACACTCTCATTCACACTCATATACTATGGCCAATTCAGTTTATCCAATTCACCTACAGCACATGTCTTATGTGGGAGAAGCAGGAGCACCCACATGAACACAGGGAGAACATGCAAACTCTACACAGAAATGGCAACTGGCCCAGCTGAGACTTAAAAAAGCAACCATCTTGCAGTGAGGCGACAGTGCTAACCACTGAGCCACCGTTTCACCCGGGGAAAAATTATTCAGTAAAATTTCAATAAACATGAAAAATCAAGGGAAACATAAAAACATAAAATGTAGTTGAAATTGTCTATTTTTTTGTAATAACTTGTTTGAATTAAATTTAAATGTAAAATCTTTCTATCCTTAAAGATATAGAGAATGAAACCTGCAAAAACAATAAATAAATAAATATGTAAATGAGTAAATAAATCCATAAATTCCTGCATTAATAAAGCAATAAATACATTAATATACAAATAAATAAATCAATCAATTTAAATAAAAATCCACAAATTCCTGCATACAAAAATGTATAAATATTTAATAGTGCGGGCAGGTAAATAATTAAATAAACTACACTAATGTGGCGAGAAAAAGAAAATGCTAAATTGAAAATTGACTTCTAGTTTTGCATTTTCTTATTCCCCCAACGTTCGTGTAATTTATTTAATTACTTACCTGCCCTCACTAATTATTTATATATTTATTTATGCAGAACCTTTGTAGATAGTGTGTTTTTATATACATTTATTTATTTATTGTTTTTGCAGATTTCAGCCTCAATATAAAAATGTTAGGTGATCAGAAACTTTTTAATAAAACAGTATTGTTTAAGTGCAGGAAAATACTATAGCCTTTTTTGGCACTTTTCAAACAATAACAATAAATATATTTATTTATATATTATAAATATATTTATTTATTTATAACAATAACTATATATATATATATATATATATATATATATATATATATATATATATATATATATATATATATATATATATATATATATATATATATATATATATATATAGTACGTGTGTCAACCTGTCGAATGCTTGCTTTCTGTTTGTTTATTTTAGTTTTATGTTTTATAAATCGCCTGGAGCTCCCATCTGATTTTGACAGTTCTACGTCATTCGACCTTCCATCTGCGCCTGTGGAAATGCGCGGTCGCGATTTGAATATGAAATGTTTGCCAAACAACCGCGCGCAATTCAAGCGCCATTAATCGTTTGTTACGTTTTTTATGAGGGGATACTAGAAGCGGAAACGCCGTGAGAGAAGACGCAAACAGACTGTTGTTTTAGTGAAGCTTAACAGACTGAGTTCTAATGGAAGAAGATGAGAGGTGGAATCGCGGCCTTCCTTCATGATACCCGTTTCCCCAATCCATGTGGTGCAGGAGCGGTTTCTTCAAACCTGTGCCCGTGGGACGAGCTGGATCAACGAAGCTACAGTAAGTGCTGGTTCTTCTTCACTCCGCTGAGTCATCAGTAGTTGGCATGGTGCTGATAATTTGCTGATATTTGATAATAACTCGTTTATTCTTACTGGCTAGAATGTAAGACATGGATTTGACTGTAATCCATTACTTAAACTTGGTTAAATGAGTCCTCTTGCCGAAGTTTTAACAACTGGTTTTAGTTTTTGAAAGTAACGTTAACGTTACCTCGGGCACTGCTAGTTTGGGTTGTTGATTTGCTGTTATTTTTATGATAAAGTGTAAGTTGTTGATAGTTTAAAGAGTTTCAAAGTTCAGTTAATGAAGTTATATTCTCTGCTGTGCTGTGTGCCTTGATATATAGGACTCCTGGGTATAATAAGTATGTCCTTGATGAGTTTTATATGTTGTATCATTGGTATTTCAATCTGCTTGGCAGGATATTGATTGTGGGGATTTTAATATGCATGTCTGCTGTCCTTGTAAACATATAACCAAATATTATCAGAATCTGGTTGATTCTTTATAATTGGTGGTTTCTGGATGTGCACATAATCATGGAGAATTTTGTTTAGCTTGCAACTAATATATATGTTGGGATGTTCCACAGTGATCTAGGTCCAACTTTGCTTTCCATATATGGAATGGCTTGTATGTTGTATGTAGTTTTATTTATTCATGCTTGTTCAGCACTTTGGTGATTTCTAATGGTTTTGAAAATACTTTCATAACAGAATAGTTCAGTTGATAAACACAGAATGACAATACATTATCATATCACCTATAATAAAATTTTTTTATTAGAATTTAAAATTTTAAACAAGACACTTGAAATGCATTCAATATGTGTGTAATTTAATTCGACAAAAAAGAAAAAACGTTGATTGAGCACATTTCATCACCTTGGAATTAAGGTTCTATCTGCTTTCTAAGTGATTTTAAGATTTTAAAGTTTATACATTCCATATTGCAATCATTATGTGTGTAACACTTCTCTCTCATACATCAGCATGACAGAGACCCTAAACGCAAATGTAAATTATCTAAATTCTCTTAAATTTGCAAATTGGGATAAAAATAAAAAAGGGCAAATGCAGATAGAACCTTTTAATTCTAAAAAAGTCATTATCCTCTTGGAATTAAAAGGATCTATCTGGGAGATCATTCATTGAACCATTACTTTTCAAGAAATACAATCATAATCAACATTTATTATATATTAGAAAAAAATGCTGTTAACAATATGTTGATGTTTCAAAAAGTTACATTGTTGCTGTCTATAACATTTATTTAATGTTTTAGGATGAATATTTTTTCTTGTTCCATTTAAGCATACATTGCTGTGCTCAATATTTTGTCCAGTGCAGATGTTAATTTTATGTAATTAATATGGTAATATTTATTGTTGTAATTAAGACCCTGTGAATTAAATTTATTATTTGCCCTTGAAAGTAGGGCTGGGTGATTTGGGTGAAATCAAAATCTCGATTAATTGAACATTTTAACTTGATTACGATTAATAAAGGATTATTTTATTTGTTTATTTATTTATTTTTGGCCCTCATATTTTACTGAAAAGTTTTGTACAGTAAATATGGTCACATAATACAAGTGAAAGATGTTTAAATGAAGGCTACATTACTTGATTTTAAAATAATTGAAGGAAACACACAATATCTACTATCTATGATTATTTATTGAAAATCAATGTTGAACAACTGAAATTAAAACACACATTGCCTAAAGCCAAAAGTCACTTTTTTTCTTATAAAAAAATTCAAATAAATAACTTGCACTTTTGGAAACAAAATTAATAATTTTACATTTTTAATTTTTAATATTAAAAGTAGAAAATAAGCAGTATTTCTAAATAAAATAAGCAGCATCTCTAAATAAAATAACTTGTATATCATGTAAATAATATTTTAAACAGTGAATTTCTTGAATCTTCTGTAAACAAATATTTTAAAGTAAATAACAATTTTTTTATAATGGAAAATATGCTGTTTGTGGCGCAGCTTCCAATCATGGTTAATGTAGTGTAAACTTACGCTGTGTAGTTAAATTTTGAGGTAAACGAGTATGCTACTGGATGAAGGCTTTACCAGACCATACCTGTGCATTCAATGCAGAAGTATAAAGTAACAGAGCGGGGTCACGTGACTCCACATGCGGTAAGGAAAGTAATTGAAAAAATTTACCTGGAAAAAAGTTATCGATTAAAGGTTCTAAATGTCGATTTCGATTACTTTTCGATTAATTGCCCAGCCCTACTTTAAGGCTCAATATCAAATTTAAAGACTTTAAAAGAAAACAGACAACGAGCAAATGAGTTGTTGAACAAAGTTTACTAAACACTGAAAAATGTTTCACTGACTATATACACAAATAAAAATATTTCACATTTAATAGGTAAATTTTTTTTTTACAACGGAGCAGTCCAGTAAAAAGACAAAGGAAGGTGATCTTGATTGTCCTCGTGCGTGCATTCGAAATGAAAGCAGTGTATACCGAGTCGCTCACCCAAAGTTGCATGTGTGATTTCAGGTGACATATCTAGGAGCTGCAGCAGCAGAACAGTAGTTAAAAACTATTATACTATTGATATAATTATAAAGACATTATTATAAGGTCAAAAAAGTGCATAATGCTCCATTAATGACACATGCCAATCATAACACAGCACGGCAGTTAGTGATGCACTTCTCCTGAGGGGAAAAAATGCTGGTTTTTAAATAAAAATGCCTTGAGCAATGCGTGCAGCATCATTCAGCTTGAGAAAGAAGTATTTTGTTTGGTAGTGTGTGTGATTCACGTCTGCAAGTGTGAACAGGACATTGATAAATTCCACACAACACATCTATTTAGCAGAACAGTATTAAAGAAAGAGAGAGAGAAAGGGAAAGAGCAGTTGCAAATGAGTCTGGGTCTGCCAAAGAGCTGCAGGATCACCAGTCACCATCACTCACCCACTCAACAATACCATATCAAGCTTGTTCTCCATCTTCAGGAAAAAAAAAAAAAAACTTAGTGGAGACTCACACAACTTAGTGAAAGTTTCAGTAGTGCAAATAGAAGCGAGCTCTCAGTCTGAGAGCATCCACTCAGGTTCATTAATGGACGTGTAATCCAGCCTCTTAAAAGCAGACATACAGATGCCATGAGCTATGATTGAGTTTTATAGATCAAGGCACTGAATGACTCCCTGTAATCAAAAAATCAATGTTAATGTACTTCGGAGCATTGCTCTGTATTTATGGTGACCTACCTTTTGCTTTATTTAAAGAACTTTTACATTTTTACGCTTGTGTTGTTGAGTGGGTCTGTCAGATGGTGCTGTTTGATAGCTTTCAACCATTTCAGGTCGCTTTTGTAACCATCAGGAAAGAAAAGACACTCTTGGGGAAGAATGAATCTAAATGGTTTAAGGTCTTTCGGCTTGTAACAATAGTAGAATGTTAGAACATGAACAAATAAAGATGTAAAACATACACACACTCACACACTCACTCACTCACTCACACACACATATACAGCTAGGGCTGGGTCTTATGGCAAAAATGTAATCTCGATAATTATTTTCCATATTGAATGATAACAATATTTATTTTCATATAAGTAATGCTTCCAGATTTAAGAGTACCCCAACAATGACTGAAGCCACAAAAAATAGAGGGTCCTTTCTATTGTAATGTAATGTATATTTATATAGCATGTTTATCGTGTATGGCCACATCTCTTCACACCACCACCTGTGTGCAGCATCCACTTGGATGATGCGACGGCAAATTATTCTAAGCAATATATAGGGGTGTACAGATCCCGATACTTGGATCGGATATCAGTTCGATATCGCATATTTTTGCTGGATCGGGTATCGGCCAGCTGGGACCGATCCAAATCCGATCTTGCACGTGCGCTATATTCTGTGTAAGTTATAAACCAACAAAAGCCATGAAGGTAGCCTATTATAAGGCACTGGAAAGTTGTCATGTATGCCTACTATATCCTAAATGTTCTGAAGCCATTCTACAGTTTAATGTGTAGTACAGATGAATATTTACGTGGTTAAATTCATGTTCACTTCAGCGCTTCCCTCCGCTGCCTGTCAATCATTCTCCATTCATTCACAATTCAAACTGCGTGTTGCATTTATGACAACACGAAAAACCTTCTCCAAGACTAATTGTTCCTGTTAATACAAGTAATCGGTGGAGAAATGCATTTAGTTTAGCATTAAAGGGTTCATTTTGACGTGCAACATGGAGATCTTTGCTGTTTCTAAATCATATTGCGCTGTGTCTGTTAGTTCAACAGATCGCATTTACAACACTGGAGTAGAGAGGGATATTATCTGCTCTTCACACACAAAGTAGGCCTACCTGAAACTTTAAATGAGAAAAGGTTCAATAATACAATGGACAGATACTCAACGCACTAATTTCTCCCCTTTGTGCTGCTGTTTTAGAAGTGTCTGTATACTGGAGGGCTGCGCGCTGTGTCTGAGATGCAAGCGTTTTATTGAGGCACCGGCTGCGCAGACGTGACGTGCGCTGCTCCGTAAGATTATTCTTACAATAAGTTTCTGTTCTCTCATCCTTCTGACTGAGTTTAGGCTGTTCTTCCCAGGGGAATACTTTAAGTGCTGCGAATATTTTGTAAAACCTGGCTCATTGTGGTCAAAGTAGTTGATTAAATTAAAAAAGTGAAACTGACGGCCCAGCGCATATGAATTATCATTAACAGAAAATTATTTAGCCTAATATAGGGTACACTGAAACTGTGAATATTTCACTGTCATTTTATATATTAATATTTTATTTAACAAACCTGTTTGTCAGTTTGTGCGCTGAAGCATAGGCCTATAATCGGACCTTGTTTTGAACTTCACCTTAAATATTCTTGTTTATTTTGTAGAAAACTGACCAACAAAAATACAATAAAATAACCAACAAATTATAGCAAACGAAGTTCGTTTCGAAAAGATAATTTTTCAGACATGCTTTCAGTTTCTCCGTCTCACTCGTGGCGAGTTTAGGCTAGGGAATGTTTATTAAGTAAAACTGGCCTCGGACGGTTTAGTTTAGTCTGCTTCAAAAACCTGCAGGAAAATATCAGGCTTTGCTAAAAGGTTGATTATTTTACCAATGATTAGTGTCAATAGTGGTAGCCTATTACAGATTTCAAAGAAAAATCTTAACATTAAAAAAGGAAACACAAGCTGGACCACAAGAGATCAGATCAATGGCGTAATAAATGCTCAAATAATGTAGCCCATAGTTTAAAGCAAGCATCATGTTTAGTTAGATTGTGCCATCTGTCATATACAGTAGGCCTATAGGTCTGTTATTTTTATTAAAGATTATATATTATTTGAGTTTGTCAGCAGAACTATAGAAACTGTTTTATGTATTAGGTTCCAAAAAAATGGTATCGGTGCATCCCTAGAAATAAATAAAATGTAATAAAATAAACATAAAAATTGTGATCTAAATTACATTTATTCTACTTTCAATATGAAAGAAATGTTATCAGACCTTTATAAAATAAAAAAGCAACAAGATTTCTTGTCGAGGTAAAAAGTTGTATTGTGACTTATGTTATGATGGAGCTTGACGGTGAAATTGAAGATTGGAGGCAGGATTGGATTTGAACTGCAAATCAAGTGCTTTGTACACACCTGGCAACCCAGGCTGGCCTCTGAGTTGCACATGTTACTTGGTTGCTTGGGGGAGAAGACTGTCAGTAGAGTTCATAACTAAATATAGTGTTTGCATGACCTTTGGCATAGAATTTATTAAAGTAGAAATAAAATACCAAAATATTTTTCAAACGCAGCTTAACTGTTTTGCAGTTTGTAAATATTTAAAAAAAAAATTTTCAATTGAATAAAATCTATTTTCCTTTCATATATTAGCAAATATTTTGTTAATATTTAAAATTATGAAAATAAAAAAAGATTACGTTCACATAGGCTATTATCAAAATATTTTGCAGTGTTTGCATGCCCTTTACTCCAAAGGATTCAGAACAATAGAAGTACAATAACATTCATAACAAGTTGATTAATTTGTGATTTTTTTTTTCTCCAGTTGAATAAAAGATGATTTCTGAAAAATACTGTAAAAGTCTCATCTCATTCTCGTGAACCCAATCTCCTGTCTCGTCTCGTGGAGTAAGCGTCTCGTCACACATCTAACTTTAATGGTTAAATGTTTTGACATTTGAAACAATTATCTCCAAAGTGGGATTTAGTTGCATGGCTGAGATCCTTAAATGTGGTGTATTGGCAGATTTAATAATAAAGAACTCTTAACTCAGCCCGCCAAAAAGCTGACATGGTTCTAAATATACCTGTTTTATAAATAACCATCTTTTTATGGAGGGCAGAAGAGTTGTTGAAACTCTCAGAGAATAAAGTAAGAAAGAGCAAAACGGTTTGAAGGACTCTCATGCGCATGTCGAGCACCCTTTCCCCCCCTTCTGTTCCAATAGCGTGCCATCTAATATTAGTATTTTTATTAATTATCTTAAATTAACTGTCAAAATGGTTAATTAGCATAATTAATGTGGTGTGGCCGAGAAGCTGAGTGCTATTTGAAAAATGTAAAAGCAGCTGAGAGTGACTCAATAGTAAGTTGTCCAAAATACATAATTACGGCAATTAATTAAATTCCGGCCCTGACACTTTTTTCCTTTTTTTTTTAAATGACGTGAGTGAGAACGTTAGAAGAGGGGAGGATTTTTCTCCTCTATTTTGAGGATCTCGGATTCACAGTCGCGTGGCTTTGAAGAGGTTGCTGAATTGGTGCTTTGTAGTTTTTTTCTTCTCTGCAACACTAAGCTACTCTTGTTTAATGATTTCAGCAACCTGTAAATGTTCTTGGCAAGTGCATGTGTGTTTGTGGTGGGGTTTCACTAATAAGAGTTTACTCCTCACCCTGAGTGTTATATGACCCGCGGGATCAAAGAGGCAGTAAAAGCTTTAGGCTTGGGCGATAAGCTCTGTTTAACGGAGAAACTCTTGGAAGAGAGCCGCACGAATGAGAGAGACGGAGAGCAATGGAAAAACAACCAATGAAAAACAAATCAATCTATTCCTTCGAGACCAGAAAGGGAATTCTAAACTTCTTCAATCAAAGCTCAGACGAAGTTAAGACGTTTAAAAGAGGGGGATTCAAACATCATTATTTCATCGGAGAAGGTGGTGCGGGAAGGTCTGAACTGCTTAAACCATAAAATCAAGAGTTTAATTTCAACAGTATTGATTTTAAACCTCTAGGAAGGAACGAGTTCAGTGGGGCTGATTGTAATGGGGATGATCGCGAAGATGAAGATGTGAAACCGTTGATGATGGAGTTGTATGGTTATGTTTGTGTATCTTTTGCTCAGTTTTTTTTTACACTCTTTGGGTGGTATACTGTGGGCCAAGATGAAGCCCAAAACATCTTGTGATCAGATCAGTTAAAGCCTACAGAGTGAGGACTTGCATGACTGCACTGCATTTAATACAAATGACACATTCTAGGCTGGGGTTATTTAAACCCACCGAGAATATATATATATATATATATATATATATATATATATATATATATATATATATATATATATTTTTTTTTTTTTTAATTTATTCATACTTCATACATTTAATTGTAGTAACTTATACAATGTGTTAAATATTTTCAATTATCGCCCCCACCTCTAAACATCTTGTGATCAGTTAAAGCACACACAGGTAGGACATGCATTTGTAAAATACAGCATTTCAATTCCATTTTAATGGTTTAATTAAAATTTTATAATAAAATCTAAGGTGTTACCTATACTTTAAATACTTAATATTTTTGTAAAAAAAAAAATTGTGGAAATTAACAAAATTATGATTTCATACAAAATTATTAACAATTATTAAAATGCATGCAAGCACATCATGCTTGGACATCCTCTTCTTTCTCTTTTCATACTGGTCTCAAATAAGAATTTATCTGATCATTCACAGTATCAGCTTATGTTATAAGTGAAATGATCACAAACGATCTGTCTCTTGATAATATCCAGTGCAATTTAATGGGAGCATGTGATTCTAATAGGGTGGCTATAAAAGTTCTTTTTATAATTTTTTTTAATGCAAGAGTTTAATATACTTGTATATCTCAAAAAAGTTTAGGAATACAATTTATTAAAATTAAGGGTACATTTGAAGAGTTCAGATGCAAAAACCATTAAGTGCCATCTGAAATTTTCTTCTAAAGTCAGCATTTTTTTCAGGCTCCTCTGTATAGATTCAGTAATTTCACTTCAAAACGCAATGAATGTAACATTTTCATTGTCATAAAAGTTACATTTTTAAACCCAAACCTGTATGAGTCTCAGTAAAATGCTCACTTTAGAGGGAAAATGCAGGTGGAACTTGCAGGTGCATCTTAAGTCTTCATTTAAATCAACAATGAGCCAAAAAAAAAAAAAAAAATGCAGGCAACATTGTCAAAACAATGACTTGACTAAGACATATTAATGAAAACCACAAAATATTATTTTTAAAGTTTACATTGAGATGAAAGTGCATAATTGTGTGTATATATATATATGGTTGAAGTCAGAATTATTAGCCCCCTGTTAATTTTTTTCCCCAATTTCTGTTTAACTGAGAGAATATTTTTCAACCCATTTCTAAACATAATAGTTTTAAAAACTCATTTTAATCACTGATTTATTTTATCTTTACCATGATGACAGTACAGAATATTTTACTATATATTTTTCAAGACACTTCTACACAGCTTAAAGTGACATTTAAAGGCTTAACTAGGTTAATTAGGTTAATTTGGCAGGTTAGGGTAATTAGGCAAGTTATTGTATAACGATGGTTTTCTCTGTAGACTATCAAAACTATATAGCTTAAAGGGGCTAATAATTAACCTTAATCTTTTTTTTTTTTATTAAAACTGCTTTTATTCTAGGCAAAATAAAACAATAAAAGACTTACTCCAAAAAAAAAAACATCAGACGTACTGTGAAAATTTCTTGCTCTGTTCAACATCATTGAGAGATATTTAAAAAAGAAAAAAATTCAAAGGAGGGCCAATAATTCTGACTATATATATAGTTTGCACCATGCAGTTTATTTATAAGGATAGTGCCTATTTTAAATTACTTATAATTTCTGAGGGACAGTGAGTCAGTGGCCATTAGTAATAAATGATTATTAAAAAAAATCACCCAGTTTTAAACAAACAATTTAATTTAACTTGAATTTAAATGCAATTTAACTTTAACGCAATTTAAGTTCTGATTCCTCAATTTGAATTGATCCAGCAAAGAAAAAAAACACTTCCATTGTGGCGAATTCAATTCACATTCACACTGAGAAGTTACACTACCTCGTTATAACAATGTATAATGAGCAGCTATAAAGCATTGCCTCTGTTCTTGGTTCACCTGAAGTACAGTAAATAATACACCAGATGTTTCACTATATGCTTTCAGCATTACCTGATGATGAGGTAAAGCAGGCACAATGAGGCAGAGTCCAGATGTAGCGCAACACAATAGGACAACATTTTAACTCTGTACAAAAAATGTGACTTGTTTTTGTGTTTGAGCCCAGGATCAGATGGGAATAATAGGATTACAGACGCTAAGCTCGTGTCAGAATAGATTTAGGTCTTTGCCCACGGCCATGGGGATCACTTAACAAATACTCTTCCCCCATCCAGACAACTTAAGCTCTTTACCAAGAAAAAAAATATGCACATGCAAATCAAAGACATATATTGAAGAGAAGGACGGATACCACACAAAGACTAGAATAGAGTGCGGCGTGATTGAGTCGCTCCACATGCCGTCTCTATTTCTGTGTTCTTTGTTTGCTGAAGTTAATTAGCGACAACAGAATTAAGCACTATTCTTGTGTCTGTTTTGTTTGCAAATTACAGCGACGAAGGTTTCATTTAAACATTAATGGTGGCACATCTACCTAACTCCAACCACTTGGCCTGGAAAAAAAATGGCTAAAATTCGCAGGAATGTTTCATTGAATGCTCAAGAATTAGATTGCAGTGATTACAGCTTCCAGTGTTTATTATGATTATGAAAATGCAACAACTGAGATAAAACAGTCATAAATGATAAATGCCATTCCTTCACTTTTACATCTCTGTAAAAGACTAAACTTAATGTGCAAATGATGTAACCTGGCTGTCATTAAATGCATGCTTTTTTTTACAAAACAAAGCTATTTAGAGAGCTGACTCAGGAATGCGACTGGGAGTTTTGTCTGAATAACGTATAACGTGTGTGTGTGTGTGTGTGTGTGTGTGTGTGTGTGTGTATCTGTATGTATGATTCATACCGTGAAAACAGTTACAGAAACAAACAGGTTTAACTAGTTTTATAGTTTTAAAGTTTTATAGTTTGCGTGAATCGAAATTGCTAAGACTTTTGGTTAAGTATGTTGATATACTTCCAACTGAATTCTTATTGTCGTGTTTTAACCTGCAAATAGATACCAAAATCCCTTTAAGGCAAGTCATTTCACTTGGCAATATGGCATTCTGTCTGAATGGGGAAACATCAAATTCTCCATTACTTGTTTGGAATCACCAATAAAATTAAAAAACAACTGTTTCATAAGTTTCGTTTCTAAACGTTCAAATCAAACAAAATCGACATTTTTTTTCAGTTTGCCCAAGTTAATGCGCATGCGCACTCGAAAGGAACGAGATCACGACTCCAACCTCATTTATGGCAGTTTAATACATTATCTCCTCTGGATAATGATTGTCTGATCGCGCTGATCTTCTGAAGTATTCCACAATTTGGTCTTGATGGTGAATCTCCTCCAGAAATGACAGTGGCACTTCGTTTACCCGTTTGTGGGCGTTCAAGTAGTTGGTGCTGTCATGTGATGTGCGTTTGACAGGACGGACTGTATCTCATGTTCTTTCATACAGATTACAAAACAAAAAAAAATAACTTGTTTTCAAGTGCACTTGGTTCATTTAAATGGACAAATTTCAAGCTTTATTTGGATATATTTTTAATCTCTGTGAAACAAGTATTTGTTGAGAATCCAGTGCGTGTGTTGACTACCAAACTGTCATAAAAAGCATGCGTCTGGTGTGAGCTTCTCACTTGAGAAACATCAGTCTATATCGATCGATGATTGGCTCCTGCACTAATAGGCGGTGCTTTATTCGATATATTGACTGTTACACTTAAAACTATTTAAAGCTATACGAGTGACATGTCTTGTGTATTCTATAGTCTTTGCTAGATGCAGAGGCTGCATTGTAATTTAGTTTTTAGTGATTCGTGGATGTTTTTGAGACATTGTTCTCTGCTGTGTCCTTTTGATGTTGAAAATTTCTTGACATTTTAGTTGTTTGAAACAATATAAGACGTGTATGCCATTATATTTCTTATTTAACGAAGTCTGTAAAATAACAGAAAATGTAGTTTATTATCAGATTAATGTATCTTAATTTACAACACTAACTCAGAAAATATATCAGTAATATATCACTTCAAATGATTAAAAATGGCCATAAGTCTCTTTTTTTATATTTCTCAACATCAGAAGTTGTTGTAGGAAATATCAAGGTTCTCTAATGTCACTCAAAATCATAAATTAAGGAAAGAGAAAAAACATGAATCACAAAATATGAAAAACTGTTAATTTACTGATATTTTTTTACTTCTGTTTAAAAATGTATGATTCAATTCAATTCAATTCACCTTTATTTGTATAGCGCTTATACAATGTAGATTGTGTCAAAGCAGCTTCACATAAAAGGTCATTTTAAATAGGAACAGTATAGTTCAATTTGTAGTGTTTAGGTTCAGTTCAGTTCAGCTCAGTTCAGTGTGGTTTAATAATCACTACTGAGAGTCCAAATATTGAAGAGCAAATCCAACGATGCGCAGCTCTATAGATCCTGAACCATGCAAGCCAGTGGCGACAGCGGAGAGGGAAAAAAACTTCACTAATGGCGGAAGTGAAGAAAAAAAACCTTGATTAGTCAAATTTCATAGTTTAAGTTCTTATCCATATCAGTGCTGTATTTATTTCTTCAAAAAACAGTAAAAGCATTTTTAATTTGTATCGAATATACAGAAAAATTCCTAACAGTTTGCAATAGTTTATCAAAAGTGTCTTTCAGACAGAGGTTCAACAGCCTTTGACTACATTTGTTCTTTTTAAAAGGAAAAAATTAGCTAATATGTAGCTTAGATTTACATTAGACAAATAAATTTTTATTTGTTCTTATTTTTTCTTATTTATTCATTTATTTATTTTACATTAATTAATGTATTTTTATTTATTTTTTCATTAATTCATTCATTGTTCTGTCATTTATTTTCAGTGTAAATTTTTACTTATGTTTAAACCTAAAAACTTTCTTTCACTTCCAAATCCAAAGAGAAATGGACTATTGTTTGTTTTTATTATTATTATTTTGTGCTGTATTATTGGTTACTGAGCAGCAATAAAAAACACTTTAAAATATAAGAAGTTTTCATGTGATTTTTCTAAATTAGTAGTGTTTTTAAATGAATGAATGCATAATTATCGTGATAACTGTGAAACTGTTATTATTCTTCAGACTATAATCGTACACGCAAAATCTATAGTCATTGTATCCATAATTTCAACCCAAGTATGAACTTTTGACATTAGACAGTTTTACTTTGAAATGAAGCTGAAATAGCTTCAGAGGTATACACAATAACATAAAACATCTATTTGTTTGCTTACCTCCATGTTTAGACGGTGCAAAAAAGACAGTAGATATAAAAGTCACTCCACTAAAGCAGAAAGGAACTCTACAGAGAAATCAACAGAGATTTCAGTCTAGCGCCGGCCAAAGGATTGGAGAGTTTAATCTACCTTCTGAACCACCCAAGACTTGTGCATAAAGTAATGGCGTTGTCAGAATCTCCCCGACTTAAGAGATCACGAGCCAAACAATTGGAGGTGAGCTCAATTGCCTTGATTACTTCTCTTACCGAGGCTGGCAGATCTAACAGTATTGACCCAGGCTATTACCAACAGCACTTAAACTAAGCCTCTGCTAAAGCAAAATGAAAAAGAATAGGCGGCTCTTTGCTTTCTCTCATTCTTCCAGCCTCTCTTCCTCCTTTCATGCACCGATAGCAGCTTTCATCCACCGTGCGGCCGAGGCTTCACGCAATAACACCATCTACTCCAATTTCAGTCCGACGCCTCGTCCCACTGTCCTCACCTCCCTCATAAATTCATAAGCGCAGTGTCAGAATGATCAATACGGTTCGCCACCAGTTAGTCCGTTGTTTCCACACTGAGGATTTGCTCTAAGTAACAATTTTAATATGTAAATGTCAGCTTGGATAGCGTTTTAATAAAGAATCATTGGAGCCGCAGCTCATCACCAGCGGCCTGGGCATCAATCATGTCTAGGGGAGCACAGCCATGACAAATAGCTTAAATCTCCACCGCCGCAAACGCCCACTATTAGCCAATCAAACGGATGTGGGGGAACCAACGGATTGCACAGGAGGAATATTCAAGACTTTGCAATAAGGAAAGAAAAAAAAAAGAAAGTATTTTCATTAGCAGTTGCATAGTGTTGTGGACGGCACAGTAGGTAATGAAGTGCAAGAAATGGAGTTGTAAGCAGGCACTGTGTTTAATAACAAGTGAATGACAGGATGACTGATGAACAGATGGAAGTATCCGTATATCATTCAAATATGTGGCTGTTAAAATCAACAACACATAGGAAAATGGCACATGATCTTTAAGATCCTGTGAAATTAAAATAAAGTTTTCTAGATCTTAGTTTCAGTCTGTTAGTTTTCTGTTTGTGTTCTATTAGCTAGTGTGCTCTAAAATGGTGGTTCCCAAAGTGGTGGTTGGGACACCCTGGAGGAGTCGCAGGACAGGGGGTCTCATGATGATTTCCAAAAGTCAAATCAATTTTAGGCCCCATTTACACTAATACGTTTTCATTTTAAAACAGCATTTAAGAATGAAAACAATCCACGTCCACTCTGGCGTTTCACCTATAATTTCTGAACAGCTCTCCGTTCACACTACTCCACTGAAATCGCACATCACGTGATCATACACGCAGTCTGGCATGTGTTGAATGCTGGCATGTGCTGAAAAGTATTCTTGCGTCTGAGATCCAGGCTGTCAGCGTGAGCACACCTGCCCGACTGAGAGCAGCCGAATATTGGCTAGTCCTTCCCGATTCTGCCGGTGGATCTCGTCCCTCTGTAATTGTTAAACGTGATCTATTATTCATTTTGTGTAGACCTATATCTAAGGAGTCTTTGTTTTGAATCTATTAGCTTTGTTCTCAGGTAACGTGTTTTGGATGAGCGCAAAGATATACCTACATTTTTTTAACCACCTACACTGATTCCGCATGTTTAACGAGAGCTTGCCTTTTTTTCCTATATTGTGTAAACTTATTGTACTTTATACTTTTATAATTATTTTTGATTATTAAAATGAGAGCTTACTGATTATTTCATTCAGCAAAAGAGACGGCTATTTCATATTTCACCATGCATTTCCTCTGCTAATCTTTATTGTGTGCATATAGCCTGACATTAAGCATATATTGCGCACGTCTGTGGACTGTGTGGGAAACCGAAGCACCCGGAGGAAATCTACACCAACACATGAAGAACATGCAAACTCCACACAGAAATGCCAACTGACCCAGCCGGGACTCGAATCAGCGACCTTCTTGCTGTGAGGCGTCAGTGTTACCCACTGAGCCACCGAGTTGCCATTATCATTATTGAGACGTATCCAAATTTGCACAACAGAGACAAATTTTGATTTAAAACAATCTTTGAGCTTGTTAAAAAAAATAAATTTTCTTAAAATATGTACATTCTATAACATGAAAAAAACAGGATGCACTACTGTACATCCATCACTGTGTCACTGCCTTGTGATTTATAGCATCAGTTGCATTGCTTAACTGCTGTTTACAAATATTCTCCTGCTGCCTAATGGAATATTGAAGTGTCTACTGGATGCACAGTTACACACTTAAAAATCTTTTCAGAAGTAGTAGGTCATCGGGGTACTTTCTACCTGCTGTTTTAGAAATACTTTGATTCGGATGTACTGATTCTTCTATCCCTACTGCACTGGAGGGAAAATGTCATATTTAGAAATAAGGACAGCGATTCTATTCCTTACAATCACATCTTTAGTTGACATTAAATGTATTATAGCTCTGAGCTCTCTGTCATTCTTTTAATTAAATAGCATTTATTTTGTGTACTTTATATTCCTCCTATAATGTTTAAGTGCCAAGTGTCTGTATCTTAATAAAACTTTTTTATACGTCTATACTTTAAAGTAAAGGCATCATATTAGTTCTCATGTATTATATCGCACATATGCATGAAGTAGCGCTGCACGATATTGGACAAAGAAAAACTGACATTGTGATATTTAATTTGTCTGCAATAAATATTGCAATAAGTCTAATTTCACAAAATGACTTCTAACTCTCTTTGGAATGAATTCATAGTTTTACATTGTTTAGGATTTTGTAGAGAAGTATCTGTATAAAATACAACATAATTGAACCAATACAAGTTATTTTTATGGTGTTCTGTGGAATCTAACAGTATTGTGGTACAATACTGTAATAATAATAATAATAATAATAATAATAATAATAATAATAATAATAATAATATTTAAAAACACATTGTAGTATATAGTCTTTATAGTATAAATAATTAAATGCAAATAATGTTGCTTTGTATAGACCAGGGATGCCCAAACTAGGGCCCATGGGCTAAAGTTGTCCCACAGTAACCTTTGATTTGGCCCGCCATCCCATCTGAGAAGAGAGGAAGAATGATGGCCATGGTTTAGAGATTGTCACTTAAAATCTAATGTAACCCAGTTTGTTTGTTTTTTTTATGTTAAAACCTAACTGAAATTAAATGTTTTAATTAAATGGTGTAAATTAATCAGATTTAGTTTAAATGTACATACAGTCACTCGACGCATAGAGGACAAATCAAGGCAAAGGCAAATTCTGCTTGACTAGTATTCATGATTGAACTCCATTGTGTTATAAATGTGATTGTTTTTATTGCAATAAGTTATCATTTTAAATGTTATACTGCATTAGTTAATATGATTTAATGTAATGTTTTCTATTTACTTTTAAGTAATAAATTAGGAAAATACCCATGGTAACTTTAAAAATATCACGATTTCACTTTATCACGGTATTGTGATTACTGCTCTAAAATAATTTCTGGGTAAAAAACAAAGACTTCCCCCCTTTGAAAACATTATATTCTTTTTTGTGAAAGATTTATGATATTTTGGAGCAGTAAACACGTCAGGCTATATAATTCAAGTGAATCATTGACTGCTGCTGTCTTCATTTGTTTCAAAAACACAGACTTCTTTACAATTTAATACAGAATCTTTGAATTTTTTTTTCTGCTGGAGATACTGTTGTCCTAAAAAAATGTAAATACAAAATCTTACACATACCTTAGGAAAAGTATTACAGAAAATTTTGGCGGTTTTAAAACCTTGACTTTTCCAAACCGTGGTATACCTTGAAAACGGTTGATTTATGTAAAAGTTTGTTTTATTTATTTTATTTAATTGAAATGTAATGCTTTTATTTATTTTTATTAGTTAATTTAAATGTATACAATTTCATAAAGATAAAAGTGCGAAGCGGTGGTGCGTGAGCTGGGTCAGTTGGCATTTCTATGTGGAGTTTGCATGTTCTCCCCATGTTTGGCGTGGGTTTCCTTCGGGTGCTCCGGTTTCCCCCACAAGTCTAAAGACATGTGGTACAGGTAAATTGGATATGCTAAAATTGACTGTAGTGAATGAGTGTGTATGGATGTTTTCCAGTGATGGGTTGCGGCTGGAAGGGCATCCACTGCGTAAAACATATGCTAGATAAGTTGGTGGTTCACTCTGCTGTGGCGACCTCAGATTAATAAAGGGACTAAGCTGACAAAAAAATGAATGAATGAATGAATGAATGATTGAATGAATAAAGATAAAATGAGTTAAACTTGTTTTCCCTAGTTTTAAGTGCTCGTGTTGTGGCAACACTGGCCTGCTATAAATTCCAACACATCCTCCTTTGCCCACTAGAGTCTATATGTGATGATATATGTCCATCACATCTGTCATGAGGCTGGAAACGCTGGCTCTGTTAACTTTGATGTTTCTGATGGAGAGGGACATAACAAACATTGCTTTGTTTCCAAGAAATCTGCGCTATGTGTATTAGCCCTGAAAAGCTACTGACAGAATTAGGCCTTTATGAGAAGACACAGAATGTACAGTTTGCCTCATTGTGATCCCTCCGTCTCTCCCCGAAAACGTCTGGCAGTCGCCCCGCGTGCGAGCCACTACAAAAACCGCTTGCCATGCAGGAAAGTTGAAAAGCAAACAATTAACTCCCAGAGCTCCGTTAAAGCACTCCGGTGAAAGCGTATCAAAACGTAGCGACAGAGCAGCAGGATTTGTCAAACTTTAGAGGAAGCGTAGCCTACCTCGTTCTGGACGCGTTCAGGACATCCATCTCCCTGACAACAACTTATGCAGGAGATGCTTTATTTCTGCATAACACAAGCAAATGAAGTGCCGCGGGTTTAGAGTAGGTCAGTGTATTGTCATTGTAAAGGGAAATTAATGCATAAACAACTCAGCAATTACCCACTTGTTTTCCCTTCCATGCGCTCCTAGGGAAAAATGGGCCTAAGCTGTGTAGTGTTCTTCAGCTTGCAGATCTTTTTTTTTTTTTTTTTTTTTGCCAAGCTGAGGTTCCTAACGTTCATCACATTTCATGAACCCTTTTCACAAGACTGTTATGATACGTTTAATGGTCATCAGCATCTTAAATCCTTGGATTTTTTAAATATT